>NC_048421.1:3959860-4007360 GCF_013103735.1 Etheostoma cragini | reverse complement strand
TCGATTAATTGGTTAGAGTCATTTTTGTTTTAAATGCTTTAATTCTAGCGACTTAAATATTAATATTTTCTAGTTTCTTCACTCCGCTGTGAAAGTTAACTAAATATCTTTAAGTTGTAGACAAAACAAGACATTTTAGGACGTCCGCTTGGTTTTTCGAAAACGCTGATCTGCATTTTTGACCATTTTCCGACACTTTATCGACCAAACAACTAATCGAAAAAATAGTCAACAGATTCAATCGACAATGAAAATAACTGTTAGTTGCAGCCTTTAGAGAGAGAATAGCCTCTCAATGATCTAGTACCAAATCAGAACCCGGATACCTTTAGTTGATTCAGAAACAACTTCTTAGGGAATAACTGAGTAACACTGAGTTGCCAACACAAGCACATCACAGTATCTTAAACATGCGGTGCATTTATGTGTGTGTGTGTGTGTGTGTGTGTGTGTGTGTGTGTGTGGCCAACCTGTTGGCGCTGTCGTCCAGCGTCCTCTCCAGCCACTGGACGGACGCCGTCTGCAGCGGGTCGGCCATCAGCGCCACCAGATGTCGGGCCAAGCTGCAGCAACGCTCTGCACGCATCGGGTTCCTCTTGTAGGGCATGGCACTGGAACCTGGAGGGGGAAGACATATAAATGTTTCCTCAATGTTGACTTTGTAGTGGCGGCCCACTACGGACAGACTAAAGGCTAAAAAAAAAACCTGCCTACGGTTTTGCACTGATAACTGCAATCAGGACTAGCAACGTTTATGTTTAGGGTTAAGGCCGGGGTTAGCTGCCTGGAAGGCGATGTTGGAGGCAAAAAACACCATCAAGGGTGACAAATAGCTATCTGTCAAAATCTAAGCTTTGTCTTGCTGCTTTGTCTATGAAGTAATTAGCAATCTGAGTAACAAACTCAGATTTATATGTATATTTTTTTTAAATCAAGCATGGAAATGTGCATTTAAAAAATAAATGTTTAGGAACTCTAGTCAAAGTCCCGGTATTGACGTCTGTATTTTTGAATGACACCCAGCCCTACCTGCAATACAGCACTATATGGCAAGTAATGAGTGAATGTACCAATCTGCTCTTTCTCAAAAGGCTCCTCAATCTCCTTCAGGTTGGCGAGCAGGCGGATGTCTGTACAGATCTGCAGCAGACAGACAGAACCACGATGAGAAACAAGTCTCAGGTTTGAGTATTCTACTTCAAAAGTCAGCAAAAAACAAGCAGGTTTATCAGGGCACGTGCAGAGTGCCGTCTAACACCACTAGATGGCAACGTTCCTCTACGTGTCTCCAACTCCAGCAGCTTACCTTGTGAACAGTAGCTCCCAAGCTGGCTAGGCTGGCCACACAGTCTACGTCCACCTTACGGCTGTATGTCTGTCCGGTTACCAGGTAGGCTCTGTGGAGCGTGGGAACGACATCGTCAGGGCCAATAAAGAAAACTCTCCACAACTAGTTTAAATAACACCACCCTTATTATGGCCGTTTTTACAGTAACTGCACATCATCTCCATGCCTGCTGTGTCTTGTTTTATTAATAATCACATTTCATCCAATGATACTGAAGGGAACATATGTGATTCTACTCATTTTAAGGGGAGGGAAGTGTACTTCTTTTACTTTACTACAGAACTTACTTTTTGAAGGCCGCCATCTCTGTCACCATTCTGTCGAGTTCTTCTACCTAATAAAAGAAAAAAAACGATTGTAAAGTGAGCATTGCTACATTTATAATTCACCATAACAAAATCCTTCTGAATTCTAAATCTTCATCATTGTCTACATGTCAAATGATTGATGATGTACAGTAAACCTTATCATGGTCCCCCTGAAAGAGCTGCAGGAAGCTGGCCTGGGTGCCTGTGGTGCCCTTAACCCCCCGGAAACGCAGATCATCGCGGGCTCGCTGCAGGTTCCGCGCGTCCATGGCCAAGTCCTGCAGCCACAGACACGCTCGCTTTCCTACCGTGGTCAACTGGGCGGGCCTGTAGGCCGAGCACGATGAGGAGGAAAAGGGAAATATGTAAACACCGCAATGCTCTTTAGGGGTGTAAATCACAGGTTTTATCACAACATGATATTATATTGGTTTGTTTGGACAGCGATACGATACATGCAGATATCTTAAAGTCTGTCATGATGCAGTTTCGAATCAATTCTGCGGCCTGAAATCAATACAAGACCATGTGCCCATTTACACCGTTACATTTATAGCAACTGCAAAAATAAATAAATATGATTTGACCATTTCATTACGGAGTACTTTCAGAGATTTTTACTAAAAGAATTTTAATAAAAAGAATAAATATGTGGGAATAAACGTGGGAAACTAAAATAACAAAGGGCATCTTACAGACAACATGTATGTTGGTGACATTGGATCAAGGGGGGAATAGATACAGCATAGTATCGCAATATTATCCGTGGATATACTGTATTGATACACGGATACCAAGTATCGACCTATTAACCTATTATAAAGCATGTGTTGGTCTCTTTGTTGGCTTGACAATTCCATTTTGCAGTAATTAAAAAACAATGAACAAACAGAGAAATGCATCTTTTGTGTGACAAAGGTGGGTGAAATGACAGTTGAGCATAGCAGGCCGGATGAATAGCGCAAAAGAACATAAACAGATAGCAATGCAGGTGATGATGTGCATTTGTCCAAATATGCAATGGAACATGACAGAGATAATGGAATGGAGTATTGCAATAAGGGTGTGCAAAAACAGAGCATGAATGATGGAGAACAGTTAACAGTTAGTGAGATAAGGGTTTTGAGTTTTTTTGAGTGCATTCCAGTCATTTGCAGCTGAGAACTGGAAGGAAAGGAGGTGTGGCCTTTCGGGCTGACCGAGGAGACGTAACTGCTTGGGTAAAGCTATAGTGACCAGTGAGCATAGGTAGTGAATTGCAGTATATCTCAGAATACTGCAATATATTTTTAAATCGCAATAACATTGTATCATGATGATTTTGTATTGTGAGGCCTCTGTTGATTCCCACCCCTATTGGATAGTGGTCCATTGAATTGATATTGTTAAGAAAAATAATAAATACTTTATTAATCCTGCAAGGGGAAATTACAATGTTTTCCCTCTGATGTTATCACACACAGGCCTGATTTAAACACACATGCTCAGTAGCTATACATGCACTATTGGAGAGATGTCAGAGTGAGGGGGGGGCCCATGGAAAGGCGCCCTGAACAGTTGTGGGTTACACCCCTGATGTTCTTGATCAGAAAAATCAGGTAAAGAAGGAGCCCCGGGCTGATGAAGACAAACATTGTTTGAAAACATGATGAGGCGACCCTCAGAGAGGGGCAGCTGTATTCAGACTCACTGGTAGTGTGTGAAGCCGAGCGTGGGAAGGTCAGCGTGTTTCTCTGCAAAGTTTGCCAGCCTGTCGATGACTCTGGCCAGCTGTGGAACAGAAGAGCAACACTGAGTTATAGCACAATGCGTATAATTGTCACGCATGTTAAGCTCATTTATGTGTTGTGTTTGTGTGTGGTGTGCCAAACCAATGCAAAGAAATGACTGCGATGATTATTTCTACATTGCTGACTTTTTAGTGAACAGCGGAGGCTTGCAAAGAAAAAAACAAATCATATAGTGATTTCATAGATGCACAACTGGATGGGTGTGCGTGTTTCCTGGCAGACAGCTGAGCCTCACCTTAGGCAAGAGAAGGTCGAATCCGTCACGCAGCATAATCAGATCCTGAGAAGAAAAACAAGACCACTTAAAGAACATGCAAAACATGTGTCACCTTGATGCAGTACTGTCATTTCTAGATGTGAATTATTCCTTGTGGATTTTTTTTTTTTTTTTTTTTTACATGTAGATATATATATATATATCATTACATGACAGGTTGGAGAGAAAATAGATTATTATCAAAGATTATTATCCTCATCAAGATGTCCCATCATAATTACAGTATTGTCTCCCACGTAGCAGGAGGTGGCACCGAGGTGGATGATGGGAGCAGCAGTGGGGCAGCAGTGTGCGAAGGTGTGGACGTGGGCCATGACGTCGTGCCTGAGCTTCCGCTCCTCCTCGGCCGCCATGGCAAAGTCAATGTCCACCTCATGGCTCTCCATCTCCAGAATCTGGGCGTCGGTGATGGGCAGACCCAAAGCCTGAGGAGGACATGGATGAAGACAGGAAAGGAGAGACACGGTGAGAGAAAGAAGGAAGACTTTTATTTTATTTTTTAAATACAATATTATCTCATCACTTTAAAGATGTTTGAACAGGAGACAGACAGCCAGATGATGACATTAGTCATCCTCCTGTGTGCTCTCCTCGTGAGATCCTGATTAGATCGGAGTTTTATTGGATACAGCAGTCCTGGGATGGACCTACAGAATGGGTTAATTAAGATATTGAGCCCAATCACTGAAAGTACCTCTCTCTCCCTCTATGTTACAACACAAGACAGTCACAGTTCAAAGGTCAAGCATGTGGCCAGGCCAAATCAAAGTTGTTTTTGACCCAACATTAGACACACAGGGTTCAGCAATAAGCGTTGCCCAATGGCCCGGGGCAATAAAACGCCCCCTCTGGCAAGTAAATGTAACAGCTCACCCACCTGCCCGTTAGGGCATCATGGCGTCATCGGTCTCTTGCCCTCGTTGGAAAAAAGCTTGTTGACTTGACTTGATTTTATGTAAATGTGCTGCTGGCCACCAGAGAATTTAGTTGCTGCTTTTGACTTTTTTGTTTGACATTTGTCTAAGCTGTTGATGCTTTCAACGTTTGGACACTTTTTTTTCCCAGCGCTTTTCTAGCTTTCTTTGGCACTTTGGATGTGTGTGTGTTTTTTTACGGCTTTGAAACTTTTCATGTTTTTCTTTCAATCTTTTATTTTTTTCATTTATTGATTTATTTTTCAAAAAAGAAAAAAAACTATTCGTGTAGGGGTCAGGAAAATCTGACTTTGCCTGACCAGACAAATAAAAAAAACTTACAGTTGAACACTACCAAGGCTACAAATGTTGTCCACAGTTGGCGGAGGCTACTAACATGCAGCCTGTCAGGGGACCGTCTCCTGTTACTGTCACATTCTCTGCATGCTATTTTCACATCCAAGCCACACAGTGGCAGCCACAGGCCGCACTAAACTCTCACACACAGGCTAACTGTAGCAGAGCTAACCCCCTGAAGAACATCTAGGAGTACAGCAATAGTAGAAAAGACTGACTGATCAGTTCGGATTAGTGTGTGGTCATGTGAGGTGAGAGAGGGTCTGTCACCAGATAACCCCCCCCCCCCACACCCTGCCCTCCCCTCAGAATTCACTCTGAGCAATTATAAGACTTGCAGACTTACTGTTTCAGCTTGTGTGATGCCTACAGAGTAATGTTAGCCAAGTAGATATTTGGAAATCATCAGCAACTGCAAAAATCTGCTTGGTAAAACATATCATTTGTCTTTTTGATACACCTTGATGACCCCAGTGTGCTAAACATGAGCTGGGGGACCTTAGGAGATCACATGGCGGGTTGGTTACGGAGCTAAATGTCAAGATGTTTTTAGAGGGCATTTTCTATTAAGCCCTGAAGCCATCAGTACGTACGCTGTAGTACTCTAATTCTAGTTTAGAGCTTGAGTTTCCAAAGAAACCAAATACAACAGACGTTTGAGGCAATGTGTGTAAAATGATGTACAACACATGTAGAATATTTCCATTTTTAGACTTAGTGGTGCAGCGATTAAAACATGGAGTCCTGGGTTTGACTATTTCAATCAGTGTAAACATTATATTTATATATTGTTTTTTTCATTTGGCGTGGGGAAAAAAATTGTTTCTCTCTGTAATGATCGCAAGCTTGATTCTGATAAAGTGTTTTCTTTATTTTTAGATCACTGTCTCTAGACATGTACAAATCAGAAAAAACTGAGTGACTGAAAGAGGATGGGATAATGGACAACAACTAAAATGGCCACTTAAGTACAGTACTTTAAATGTACTTAGTTACATTCCACCACTGCTAACAGGTAAAGTAACTATCTAAATGCAGGACAGTATAACCTTCGTACTTTTACCAGCCTCCATCTTTATGAACAGTCCATGCAAACAAGTAGTAGGCTATTCGGAATCCTAAAATACAAATATAAGAGTTTGCACCTGTATATAAGCTGAATATAAACGGATATTCCTTTTGTAGTTGCTAAATTTCATATTCAAAAGTTAAAATGTGTTGATAAATAAAAGGAAAAAGTACATTTCATTTATAAGATAAACAATATTTCCATTTAAGCTTCAAATGATTTCTGTCATTTAAAGCTGTTACAATTGAAAAGACTTGAATTATGGTTCCATGTTTTTTAGCAAGGCAAGTCTTGACTCACCTAAAACTGTTTGTTGTTATTCTTAATACTTCATGCGGTGTTTTTTCTGTTTATTGTATGGGACAAGGAGAAGCCATAACTCTGTTTAGCTCAGGACCTGACAACCATGCTTAAAGCTGAGGGGGCTTCTCCCGAAAACTATATTTAGAGCAGGAACTTGAACTTGGAAGGGCTCTGTGAAGGTCGAAAAAGATCATAAGACTTAAGAATGAAATGTGTGCACATAAAAACAACAGTAGCAAGACCACAGGGTTTCTATAGTGCTGCTACATGTGTCAAACCTTCTCAGCCTTAGCCAGGTAGATCCACAGCTTTCTCCAGGTTGTAAATTTCTTCCTGTCACTGAAGTTGTACGCCATTTCCTTGCTGGCATACCTCGACACCAGCGGGGAACGGTACTTCATGAACTCGTCGGCTCCCTCCATGTTTGTAAGAAAGAGTGGTGTCCGCTAAAACTCCAAAGTCTGCCCTGCACCTTCACCAACACCAACACACACACTTGCTTCCCAAGTAACCGCGCCGACTTCAGCTTGTAGCATCACATGTGACCAGGGAAGCTTTTACGACACTACCAGTCGGCGTACGGCGGGAGGTAGGCCACGTGACCGACCATAGACCATAGACATAACCCATAGACAGTTAAAGAAAGGGTACGACACTTTTGATAATGTACGGGAAAATGGCGTCATCGCCTAATTGCTCTTTAATTGTTTTTTTTTTAAAACAGCTGCGACGCTACGTAGTTAGAAACAAACAAACGCCACAGTCCATGAAAGTACGTCAACAAACGTTACGAATTGTATCACTGTTGTTATTTTTTTCAACTAATGGTTGTTTTTAAACGTGATTTTGCTTCGGTCCGTGAATGTATCTCGCCACACAGCGTAGTCTACATTTTCAACCTGTTAAGGAGCCAAGGATGAGCTCAGACATTCAGGATGATTTTTTAAAATCATTTTGGAGTTCAATATACTTCAGAAATGACTCATATTTTAATGACAGTGCTTAGAATTCAATGCAGTTAGATAACGTCTTACAGTCATCTGCTATTTATGGGAGATTTTATGTATTATGTAAGCTGTGGCTGATATCAATATTTAAATGTAGCTTATTCATGCAGTATACATCCCCTCCCCTGCCTCAATGTTTATATGTCTGCAGGCATCATATAAATAGTTGTGTTTGTGCGTGATGCAGCATCTGGGGAATATATCCAGCTGTAAACAGAGAACAGAGTGCTCCCCCTCTCTCTCTCTCTCTCTCCCTCTCTCTCTCTCTCTCTCTCTCTCTCTCTCTCTCTCTCTTTCTCTCTCTCTTTCTCTCTCTCTGTCTATCCATCTTTCTATCTGTCCTCCTGACCGCAGTCTGCATTCAGTGCCACGCTGCTGCTGCTGCTGCTGTGTGATGCAAGCGAGTGGGAGGAACAGCTTCCTCTGTTTTACTTAAGGAAAATGACGAGACATGTTCCTGGAGCTGCTGCAGCAGGGGTGGATTTGGCTTCCAGTCTCCTGCATTGCACACTCTTTCCCCACTGCTGGGACAGATAAATAAAAAGACAGAGCACAGGGAGAAGGGGAGAGAAGCTACAGGGTTAAAGACAGAAAAGAGCCATAGTGGGTAGAGGGGGTGTTGAGGAAAATAGATTAAAAAAAAATAAAAAATAGAGAGAGCGGGGGAGAGGTTGAATGGCAGAGGAGGCATGAAGAGAGAAAGGAAAGCAGGGGTAGAAATAGGAAATCAGAGGGTAGAGTGAGTAACACTGCAGTAGAATGAGGGTTAGAGTGAAAGAGAGAGCCCAGAAGCATTTGAGCTGCCAGCCTTTCGCGAGCCCCTCAGGATCCATCGCTTTCTGAAGAGGCAAGAAGAGGAAGCCACCGTGGAGGCAAGAAGGAGAAGGAGGAGGGGGGCCGAGGAGGAGGAAGCCAGAGGTTCTACACACAAGATGGCTGCTGTGTCCTCTGCCTCGGACACTGGTGAGTGGATTTTTCTTTTTAGCCGCACACCTCGCCGCATGTTCCCTCTGCATCCCTATTCATTCACTTACAGCATCCAGGCTAAACTCGGAGCCATTTCCTTATATGGACCACCAACATCCACAATACTGTGAAACTGTTGCTTGAGTCAACTTTCTGTGTTTAGCAGCTCACATGGAAAGTGTCAGCAGTGTTGAGTAACAGGGGTAAAATCTAGGAACTTCCCTCTCCTCCCTCTATTTTCTCCCCTCTTGTCATCCACACAGGCTAGGTGTCGTTCCTCTTGACATCCTCTGAATATTTGCATACTTCTGTGATGCCGTTAATGAAAACTATATCTCATTCATGTACCTTTTACCTAATCATTTTCTGTACACATGCCATTCTCTCTGGGAGTCCAAGCTTCCTTCTGTCTGACCCAGTTTTCCCAAAGGCTATGGACAGAGGAAAACAAAGAGGAGGCATGCTGGGAGGGAGGTTAGGGGGAGAGAATGGGACAAGGACAAGAGTGAAAGTGTAGGCAGTTAAGGAGACGAGGTATAATGTTACATGGAAATCAGATAAGAAGCACCCTTCTCAGGACAGAAATGAGGGAGAGTCCACGAGTTGGAGAGGGATATATGGTGAAGTGAAAAGAATGCACGATCTACAAAAAAACACTTTGTGGACCATACTTTAGAGACAGAACCGGAGATTACAGCTTTAATAAAGGATAAAGATAATTTCCTTTGGGGGATAACTGCTGTCAACAAACCTCCAGTTTAATCTTGCTGTGTTTCAACAGGGGACCCCAGGGGCCGACACCCCCCTGAGCGAAGACTGTTGATACTGGGGGGACCACAGTCTGGTAAGACCTCCACCGCCAACAGCATCCTGGGGGATGAGGTCTTCGACACTGGGACAGAGACCACTCACAGCAACGTTGGCCAGACGGAGATCTACGGACGACGGGTCACTGTGGTGGACACCCCACCATGGGCCATCCCAAGTGACCCAGAGGATAACAGCGAAGCTGACAACAACGACGATGCCGGCGCCGAGTCGGACAACCCGTCCCGGGCCCCACAGAGCCTGGACAGCGAGGGGCCGTGCATGGGGGCCATTCTCTGCCCTCCTGGACCCCACGCCATCCTGCTGGTGGTGTCGGTCACCCAGCCCTTCGGAGAAACGGAGAGGAGGGCTGCAGAGGAGCAGCTGGGGGCCCTGGGTGGAGGGACCTGGAGGTACTCCATGGTGGTCTTTACGGGGGTGGACAAGCTGCCCAAAGAGGTCTTCATTGAGGAGCACATAGCGAACACCGGAGAGTCCCTGCAGTGGCTGGTGGAGAGATGTGGAAGCAGGTACATTGTCTGTCTTTGCTCTTTGAGTTAGCCATCTGTAAACACAGGCACATGTCTTTGTTAGTGCAAGGAAAATGATCACAAATAATTACTGAATCTGGTTGAAGCAGCAGTTGAATAGACAGCTTAAAGGGGAACTCCACCGATTTTATATATCAAAGAGTGTGTAGCAGCAGTTAAATAGTGTCAAAGCCTCTGTACATGTCTCAGGGGAATACTACTGCATCAGTGCAAAAAGCTGTATGAAGTCTCTTGCGGATCCAGAAGGAGTCTTGCAAACTCTGATGAAGTGCCTCATGTCGCTTGAGTCTGCATCGTCAAGTTTTAAAATGAATAAAAGCTGGGGGGGTATGGAACAACATTAGCCGCTACTAGCATAAAACACCCAACTCTCCAACTGAACTGTTAGCGGTCAAGTTGCTTTGTGGGTAATGTAGGTGGAGTACTCACAGTACTTCACAGGCTAACTTCTGCATCCATAAACATCTGATATTTGAAACCATCAAAGACAGTATACAGCTGCTTTCACAGGCTCAGACTCCTCCTGATGAGTAAAGTAACCTTTATGTGTAAAATTGGCGGAGTGTCCCTTAAAAAATGACTTGTCCTTCACCTGCAGGTACCACGCCTTCGATAACACTAAGAAAGACACAGAAGATAACACACAAGTACCCGAGCTGATGGAAAAGGTGGAGGAAATGATCACTGACAACCAAGGTTTTTTTTTTTTTATATGACGTAATATTCAGATAAAGTCATATTATTGCACTATGGATGAGTACAATATGTGTTTCATAGACTTGATAGAAAACAATATCAATACAATGATAAACAAAATCATTTATTGCTGTCATGCAGGCTGGTACTTTGAGGTGAATGAGTTGATTTTACTGGAGGAGGAGCAGGCCAGGAGAGCTCTGGAGGAGGAGAGGATGAGGATGGAGGAGCACGCTAGACAGAGGGACCAGATGATCGGAGGACCTCCCAGAGGTGTGTGTGTGTGTGTGTGTGTGTGTGTGTGTTAGTGAGTCAGTCCTGAATTGGTGTTCTAGGAAACGGCTTACTCATTCCGGTCAATCAATATATATTCTACTTCATATGTCATTCTTTCCTTGTTTCCGTCTCGGCAGAGTTGAGACTGCTCTTGTTAGGCTGGAAGGGTGTCGGAAAGAGCTCGGTGGGGAACTCCATCCTCGGCCGTCGGTACTTTGAATCGGGCCAGGAGACGGAGCTGTGCCTCAGGAGGCAGGCGCTTGTATCCGGCCGTCGGATCACAATCGTCGACACCCCTGGCTGGGATTGGTTCTCGGTTCGGCGGACTCCAAAGCGCATCCGCCAGGAGTCCCAGCGCGGAGCGGCCCTCCTGCGACCTGGACCCCACACCCTGCTACTGGTCCTCCCCGTCGTCTCGTCCCTCACCGCCAGGAAGAGGCGGACACTCCTGGCTCACATAGAGACTCTGTTTGGTGACAGTGCGTGCCTCCACACCATGGTGCTGTTCAGCTGTGGTGATTGGCTGGGCCGCACGCCCATCGAGGAGCACATTCTTAGGGGTGGGAGGGAGCTGCAAAGACTACTCGAATACTGTGGGAACTATTACCACGTCCTGGACAGCAAGATTCCTGGCAAGGACAGGAGTGTGTCAGTCCTACTGGATAAGATGGAGGAGATGATCAGAGAGAACGGTGACAAGGCCTTCCTCCCCATACAGACAGAGTGGTGTAAGTCACACAAGTTTATTTCCATGAATGTTTTTTACAAGTGTTCAGGGTAGGGGTGGGAAATATGGAGAAAATCAAATATCACTATATTTTTGACCAATTACCTCGCCATCGATACCGCAACACTATTGTAGTGTTGACTATTGGTGCATTCACAAAATATTTACACAATGAGATTATTGATAAATAATCATCAGTAATGTGGATAATAATAATGACTTAGTGGGAAAGGCAAATAATGGAACAATTACAACAGTCTGGTAACACTTATGCCCTTTTACGATACTACGATATCTAAAATCTAGGACGATATCTAGTCTTATACCACGATATAGATATAATATCAATATATTGCCCAGCCCTAGTTTAGGGTGTTATTGTCTGAGGTTTGTGTCTAAACACTGATATGTCATATTATACCTCTGTCTAATATACCTGTGTTGCGTTTGACAGTGAGCGAGGAGAGCTCTTACTCTTCTGACAACACTGAGCCGGAGGACGACTGTCGAGGATGCCAGCTACAGTGACACCATCGCACTAAAAGGAAAGTGGTCCTGCTTTTCATCCTTGTTCTGAGTCTTCAACAGGCCCAAACGCCAACCTCCAAAGAGTTTTAGGGAAAACAAATGGCTTGGAACAGGGGAGTCTCGCCTAGGGTAGCTCTTTGTTAGAAAGGCCGAACTGATTGCTGAGCAAAGGGGTCAACCTGGACTGAAGGTGCAAACTCTCCTCAAACCCCAGGTGGAGGAGAAATAGTCTGCTTTTGCTTCAAGGGATCAGAGACTGATTCCTGTTTGTGAGCATGTACACAGATATCATAACTGCTGCTATAGAGACCCTGTTTTAACACTGCAGAGTAAATAATTACTCGTCATTGTAACTATGTGTTCAGACCACCCTGATACAAGTTGAAAGCGTAAAATCAAAACTAAAAGAAGACCGATTTGGCGCTAGGACTCCCGTCTGCAGTAGTTGTCACATTTGGTTATTGTAACCAAAAGGACTTAGAGTCATTTCTATATACTGTTTAGACTGACATGTATCATGAATTTGGGTGATATTTGACAATGCAGCCATCCCCTTCTACATCAAGTGCCATTTTTGTCATTCACTTTAAATTAGTTTGATTAAAAAAGGGTTAAAAGGAAATGGTCTGAGTAAAAGCTAACCGATTGAACACCAAATCGACAGTGGGACAAAAGATAATAATGTGTACTGGAATGTGTGCACTCCAATGTAAAAAAACAACTAACTAGAAAGAGTCTTGAGTTGTTTGTGCACTCCAGTATCATAAAAAGTACATATTCAGACATGAGTGGTATTAAAATTCTAATCATTAACATTGGATTAGTTTCTACTCAGGGAGTCGGGGTTGAATTGCTTCCTCCAGGGCAAAATCTGGTGCATTTACAGAAACGCTGATTATTGCTGATTGCTAAACTGCAGACGTAAGTCACATATTAATACAGAGTGGAGTTTTTTTTTTTTTCTCTCAGCATTTGCTTTGGTTCCCTGGAAGTAAAAGAGAGTCAGTGTTTGCACTTTGGTTGTAATTGGTTGCTTTGGTTTTCTTGTGCTGAAAAAAAACTACATTGAATCCATTTACAGAAGTAAATGTAGCCATTCTGAGCCCACCTCTGCCGTAGCATTCAATGTTGCGAGCTGCTCAGAACAGTTACAGGAAAGGCTGTATTGAAACTGTGTGCAGTCTCAGATCCCTGCGGAGCAGCTTGGGCCGGCTCCGCTTCGCTGTCTGTGGTCATGCATCCAGTGCATTTATCGACAAGGTAGACTCAGCTACGTGCCTCAGCATCAGAGCGGGAGAGTGGGAGTACTGTAGAGCCCTGCGGCAGGGCAGTATCCTAATGGGCTACATCAAGCTTTCGCATGCTACAGAAACAACATAACCTCATGAACCATTTGAGCTCACATACTGTAGGGCTTTTACTACCTTTTTCTACATCAGTGAGACATCTGTTCCTGACATCAATAGCGATGTTTTGAAATAATTAAAATATATCTATATTCTGCTCACAGAGGCATGTTAAGACAACGCATGCAGATAAACGAGTGCCTATAGAGTTGAAGGCAACCTCACTTCTTATTCGTCTGACTCTTGCTTGAGCAAGTCTATGTGATTTTCCGCTGTGACATTACATCCCTCGAACTTTTTAGACCGAAAAAAAAATAGAATAAGTACCCACCCTGAAGGGTAAAAATAAAGACATATATACAGTAATATGTGACCGATACCACTGCCGTGCTGTAAAATGTTATTTTCTACCAATGATGTAGCCTATAGAAGGAGCCCTGACACTGCTTCCCATATGCCTCACTGACGCTGTGCTTCATGTAGTGATGTAGGATACCGCAGCACTTTGTGTGTCAAGCATGACTTTACAATTTGATATGAGGATGTTTCAAACGTTCATTTGGAGTCTTAGAGTCCCACTTCACCTGTGAATATGTTGTATAAGCCGTGTATATTTGCAGTGTCTAACATTGTACGCTTTTAGCGAAGCATTTTGCACTGTGTAAGTTCTGCCACTTTAGTGTGACCAAAGTGATGTAACTTCCTGTGTGGTCCTTCCCAAATGGTGATTGTATCATCAGTAGCCTACTTTGCTCATCCTCAGACAATAATAAAAGATATGGATATATTGTTGTGTATTGTACTTTCATCTTATTCCCATATTGTAAAAAGTGAGATTTCCATGTTCTTTATATATACATATATATGTATGTTTTTGATGTCACAACTTTACTATATAAGTAGAAAGTATTGTTACTGTCCTTCGGTGCATACACTCCTAGAGTGCAGATGCGGAACGCCAAAAAACGCTGTCCAATAAGAGCGGACCTTTTCGGGACGGCGTTTCAGACTAAAGGTGAATACAGGTATATTCAGACAGACCGTATAAGACAAATAATGATTTTAACATTAAAGCATGTAAACATGTTCAAATTAAAACCCAAAATCTAAAGTTTGAACCTGAATACGAGCATATAGGACCTTTAACCTTTTCTTTTTTTTTTATTATTTGTCGTGTACATCGCTCCCACTAATGGACTGCAATACAAAATGCTTCCCTGTATACTACATGCTCCATAGTGTGGTGGAAATAGTAATTGTGCAGTATTGTCACTAGGTGGCCCTGTAGCAAGCAAATTTGTCTGCAAGAGCATCCCTTCAGTACTAATGTAAGGATAATTACACTGAGAAGAATAGTTAAAAAACAAACAAAAAAACTTGAATACATCTTGATGATCTTTTGTGCAATTACAGGTAAAAAATAAAATAAAAAAAGCAGACTCAGGCAGTACATAGTACCTTAAGGGCAATAAAACAAAAACGGTTTTTAATCTTTTAACCTGTCAACTTAACCTTACAAAAACGTTAGTACAGTAAAGCACAAGTACTGTTTTTTTCTAAATGGCTCTGCACCATCTTTTGACTTTGGCGTGCGTCCAGATAAAGAGCGTCTCTAAGCTATCTGGACAGAAGCCTGGACCAATTACAGTGTGCACATTCAGGGCCAGTTGTAGGCTGAACGCATTTTTGTTGGTAATATTATTCAAGCTGTGCCGAGGTCAGCACTCTCTTTATCCCTCTTTCACGTGCTCTCCTATTCTCCCACGGACTATGGCAAATACAAGTAGTCTTTTGGGCACACACTATATCTTCAGCAGTTTTCTTAATTAGGTGGTCAGCAGACAAAACACACTGAAATATAACTTGTTTTTTTATCTGAAACTGGTCCCTTGCACTTAAAAATTGCACTTAAACCTCACATGACTGTTGATTGAATACATGTGTCCTCAGCATGCTGCTGGTCAGGAGGACTCCATTATCCTCCTCAGTTTGTTTAAAAAAAGTCCCCACTCTCATGAACATCCACAGGCTCATTGTAATGTATTATCAGACTGGGAACAAAAGAGTATTTGTGCGGGACAAGGTTACATTCATAAACTGAAAACACTTTCAAGAGCGGGACACAGTGCTTTACAAATGTAAACTTTAGGTTGACTGTAGGCAACACACAAATCCCCTGCAGTACACCGGAACATTTGACCAGCAGGGGCACACTATGCCGTTCGGTACAGATGCCATATAAACTGGCATTTATGAACTTCATACTAAACTTCAAGTTTTTACGCTGTATACACCCTCAAGTTTGATTATTCTACCATGTTTAGTGAAGCACAGAGAAATAATCAATTATCCAAGGGGAAAAGTGCCTTCCACTATCCAACATAGCCTACATAATAAGTGCCCCAGAAGTAATCACACCAAAGGTCATTTGATTAGTTTTGAGACTCTTTATTAAGAGGTTCATAATACAGATGGTCCAATTATACTATAAATACACGATTTTTAAAATACATCTTACTGGCAGGTTACTGAGGCCCAGAGTTAGGAATCATACACTATAAAAACACATTTCATATACTGTGGAAAATACTTGTTTCCATATAACTACTCTAAACATGATTAAAGTATCCTACATGTAATACCAGTGTTCAATATTTTAAAAAAAATTTTGAACAAAAACATCAGTTTTACTGGATTGTGAATCTAAGACGTGCTGTGTGGACAGAACACATACTTTACTGAAACTTGTTTCCACTAAAGCAAAAAAAATCTACTGAGCTCACTTTCTCAAATGTCACTTTGGATCACACACATCATCCGTCATTGTTAGGACCAATTACTAGGGGTCTGCACCAAGACACTTTTTGGTCTTGGCCTGGCGGACCTCCTCCATCAGCTCTTTGAGGTACTCGATTTCCCTGGCCATGGATTCAGCCTTCTCGTTCAGCTCCATGTTCTTCCTCTCCAGCAGTGCATGCTCTGCAAGAAGTGAATCCTGCTCAGCTCTCTTCTTCTGCCTGTAACGTGTAGCAGCTGTCTTATTCTGCTCCATCTTTTTTAGTTTCTTGGCCTTTGGTGCCTTCAAAGTTGCCCTTACATCTCCACCTGCCACCTGGGGGGACCTTGCTTTAACACCGGTGGGACTGGGAGATGGGGGACGAGCTTTATGCGTGGGCTCAGGGTATGGTCTGCTTTTGGGGGACTTTGGTGGAGGGGAGGCAGGAGGGGAGGAATGAATAATCTGTGATGTGGTTGTTACAGTGGTGGTGGTGATCCCAATTTCATTTTTGGGAGCTAGCACAAGGACAATGCGAGTTGGTGAAAGGGAGAGTACAAGCCTTGGGACCTGAGGGGCGACAGTAGCTACCACTGGCTTCACCTCACTCTCTGAGACGTCCACTTCACTGCCCAGGTCCAGGGTGTAGGCTGGGGAGGAGGGAGAATCAACCATGGGGGAAGGCGGTTCTGGGGAGGTGGGCTCAGATTTGATTTCCAGCTCTTGTTCTGGCTCAGGGACACACAGGGGAAGGTAGGGAACATCCTGTGCTCCAGTGTAGGATTCAGGCTCATCAACTGTAATGACAGAAGGATCTAAACAGAGAGGGGGAGGGGTAGGTATACTTGGAGGAGAATTAGAGGGAAGACTCGAGACCTCAGGAGTTGACAGAGTGGGCAATGGGAGGGAGTCAAGCTCCATGGGGCAATCCAGGGAGGCTAGGAGGTCTTCTGGACAGCTGGGGGACTCTTCAGTAGGACTGCAGGAGCCAATCAGAGAGTCCAGGTCAAACTCGCTCAGATCCACTCTCTCAGCCATCCAGTCCAGGTCACCGAACATATCCCCTGCGGAGGCAAACAAATCAGTATATTAATGAACCATCCGCCTTTCCTGTTACACTGCACTGATTGTCTTTACAAAGAGATGGTGCTCAAAAAGGATTTTTAAGATGTTAATGAGGGTGCTCAAAAGATTGCTTTCCAATTATTTTACACTCATTACCTTTACTGTCATCTGAGACCGTCTGTCTCAGCTGACCAGGGTGGCCCAACCAGTGGAGGGAAAGCAAGTCAGACTCTGTCCCAGCTTTGTCCCCCTGGAGGAGGACGGCCGGTGGTGAGGGAGGAGGAGAGTAAAAGGGAGGTGGAGAGGAGGAAGAGGACAGGGATGAGGAGGTTAGGGGTGACACAGGTGAAGTGTCCCCCTCCAATGAGGTTCCTCCTCCTTCCTGATTTTCTTGCTCAAGGCCTGAAGATAGGAAGCTTGCAGAGTCAGCCATGGGAGAGGAAGGTCCCCATAGAAGGGCCTCCATGTCTTCCAGGCCAAACTGTGAGTTTGTCATCATCATGGTCATAGTGGCTGTTGTTGGTCACAAACGGAGTGCGTATCGATGATAGGAAAGTCTCGAACTCTTTTATGCTGTCGAATGCAGCAGTGCTGAGGGTTTCCACGTAGGACCTGAGGAAGGGGGGACAAATGAAACATTAGTGAACATCAATGTGGTGGAAATACATTGATCAAACGATTTAGACATTTAAACTGTCGACATTACTCTGATAAAGAATACTGTGGGTAAATAACATTGTATTTAGTATGAAAATAAGACTTCTGATTTTAAATGTCATATTTTGGCGCAACACTGCCCCCATCCCTGCAATGAACCTGCTGCACATCACATGCTTCCACCCAGCTACCAGTCTTGTGACTCTGACGTCAGTCTGTCTCCAAACAGCGTCACAGGGTTCGTCATCCTGCCTCAATATGCAAAGCCACACTATTGTTCTCAATCCGCCAACATGCAGCCGCCATTTTAACACAAAGTGGAAACGAACCATTTTATAGTTGCCACGTAGACACTCGGAATAAAACACTATTGATTTAACGTTATACAAATGTAGCAACAGCCTTTTACGATTAGATTTGTTTAAATGGTCGCGGTACATTGTATTAGCCCAATACAAAACGTAACCATTCATATTAATTTGACGTTTTATGCCATCTGAGCTTGCTGATCTTATATTGTAATGCATCGCCACATCATTCTTTTCAACTCCGACGATTCAGATAAAGTCAAATTCATTATATATGTCAAAACTAATTTTAACTGGAATTTAATTCGAGGAAGCTTCGAGCTAGCGGTAACGTCAGGTGCCACCGTAGGCCGCACAGCGGTCATCAACCAAATGGTAAAAAAAATAAAAATACTTACGACATGTTGCTGAATTAGAAGTAACTCAGTGCACTGGCTGGATGCACTGTTTTGTTGGCTGCTGGGTCGCGGCACTTTCACACTGCCATTTCGGCCAGTAGAGCGATGATCAACAATGATGTCTCTTCGTCTGTTTCTTCGAAGGAAAGGAAAATGGCGCATGTGGTGGCGCGGTGCTGATGTATATAGTTTTAGGATAGGCTGGTAGTATCCTTCCGCCCAGCCCACATTATCACTCCGCCAGTGTTTTTGTGTCACATTCCATGCATGTCTTCTACTGTCAAACTAAAACCTCGTAAGCCCTACAGGTGCTAGCCTACAAGTGTTAATTTAACAATGTGGGTGATTCTGCGGGTTAATTTAGCATCATCATGAATGGTAGAATAACCAATCTTGAACTACACACACACACACACAGACACACACACACACACGCGCACGCACACACACGCACACCTTTGATTCAACTAAACATTTCCCACATACGATTCAGATGATCTAGATCATCTTCTAGATTTTTTGCCAGCAGTTGAACTCTACCAGAAAACCTGCTCCTGTTTGACTTCTTCAGCTTCTGGTCATCCTTTTCTGTAAAATACTGATCCATTTCCTTGACAAAGTCCTGAAGCAACCTTTCGGAGGACATCCCACCTGTGTGTGCATTAGATGCCTTCTTACCGTTGGTCGTGTTTAACACTGACTGTGACAGATGTACCGTCTTCAGTGCATCAGGCTGGGCTCCTGCCCTCTGTAACCTGGCAATGTCGTGCCTTCGCAGCTCATTCATCCCAGAGAGGATAAACTCCAGACAATGTTCCAGGTCTACAACATTTCCCTTATATTCATATACTAGTTTCTCAACTGTCATCTTGTTCACAATCTTCTTGTTGACTTTAACTGAGTGGGCGCCCATACCTCCAGCGGACACCACCATACCAGCACCAACAGCTGTAGCAATAAGTGAGGCACCCAGTGTGACAGGAGCAAAGACGATACCCAAGACTGCGGTCACCCCTCCAACAGCACCTGTGGTGCCTCCAGCAATGTCCATGGTTTTGGCTGTCTTCTTCATCTTGTCCAGGCTGTTGGAGATGGAGCGGAACTCACCGATGATGGTCCGCAGGCTGTCATTGCGCTTAATCATGAGAAGGTTGTAGAGACGCAGAGCCTTTCTCACATTTATCGCCCTCTGATTAAATGATCTGCACAGGGACAATGGCAAAAATCTTTTCATTTACCCAGCTCATTTGGTTAACTGCCATGTTGTATTTAGATATTCCAAACTGTTCTCTGGAAAACTGTTGCTGTTCCAAACTGCACATCTAATTTAATCTGAAGCTTTTTTCTTCTTAAAAAGTATAAAGTACATTTTAAATTCCAAGAAATATTGTAACAGGAAACCATTAGCACCAAAATGGCGTCGTCAGTACACAAGAAGGATTTCATATGATTCTGTGTAGTTACCTTATTTCCTCCTCTATACTGACGCCATACAATGACGGAGCCATGGAATCAGATTCTGTTGGAGTGACAGCACAGATAAGATAATGTAACTAGATAGATAACCACATCTCTTTGATTTTGCTCTTTGATCCTTAGGGCAGTGTTTTGTGTTGCTTGGTTACTGATGTATTTATTGCACATTTCTTTTCATAATATTTGATTCACCCTTAGTCCTCAAGAAAATATCTATCTAGAAAACCAAATGTACTTACTTGACACTCGTATCAACCATCTCAACAACCCAATGATGTCCTGAGGAAAACAGGTTTTTTTTTGTTATTCAAAATTGAGTGTCAAAGAGACAATAGATTTTATTCATGAAACCTCCTTAAACTTAGTACAACATTAAATTCAGCGAAATCACGGTTTATTTTCTGGTGAAGGAGTGGATGAAGTGAACGCTTTAGAAAAGCCGTACCTCTTTATCCTCGGGGGTCTGTTGATGAGGGGAGCAGCAGCCACTCTGGTAGCGTACTGTTGGCCTCTCAATTGTCTGGTAGTGTGTAACACACAAAGATTAGTGAATCTGAATATTATTAAAGCATACTATTGTCTACATCTAGGGTCTTCAATGTTTTTTTTAAGGACCCCTTAACTGAAAGAGAATGTACAATTGCACCGACAACAGGGTTGAAGATCCCTGGTCTACATTTGTGTGTGCATGTGTGTATGTGTGTGTGCGCATGTACGGTTTCTCTCACCCTCTTATCTACATCCTCTGGCAGTATTTCCAGGTAGAGAGGATCCTGTATCTCACTGCACACTGACTCCAATGTTTTCCCTTTTGAAGGTGGGGGTGGCGGGGTGAATGACGGCGGTGGAGGCTGTAATAGACAAAGAAAATTAAGTTGTTATTTGACTGCACAAATATACAACATTTGAGTATAAATGATTGGTTTTATGTTTTCTGTACACAAAAAAACAAACAGATTTAGGCCAGAGGATGAATCCTGTTGACTTTCTTTTTCAAGGTTACCATGAGGTTTACACTAGTGTTTTTGAGTGAAATGTTCACTGTGTGGCCTTATGTCAAAAGGGGGACGGAGAGGTTTGAGTAAGAAATATTCCACAAACGCTTGAATAGGAAGCTTATGTCATTATAGGGAGGAAAGTAAATCTCTTTGTTGAGGGGAGAATTATAATGATAGCATGAGATTGCTGCTGAATGCTCCAAGACGCTCCAGTGCTAGCCATATGTTTGTCAGCGTTGGGGTACCTACTTGCTCAGCTGTTTTACGTAACCTGATGTATAGATTTATGTGTAGGGTATCTGAGTCAGAAAATGACATAATCACTGTACGTAGTTCTATCAGATTCTCCTCCAGATTGTGGAACCATTGGCGGACATGTCTGTATACTAGACACTGAACATTGTGGAAGGCTTTGTTTTGTTTTGTTTTTTGTTTTTTTTGTATTTTTGTATTTTGTATTTTGTATTTTGTATTTTGTATTTTTGTGTTTGTATATGTTCTTATTTTGATATGGATCCCCCTGGGTCTGAAATAAAGTTTATTATTATAATCAGAGCACTTGACCCACTTAAAGATTTAGGGAACTCTAGATATAACTGTCTCAATTCCTCTGAGGCATAATGGCTGTTGTTGAATCACCTTGGTGCACCAAAGGTGTCGCGTTCCGTTAAGAGCACAAACAGGCCTTGGGCCGGCCCTATCAAAACTCTGGGTTTCACATTGACTGAACAGTGTAAAATGCAGCCAAAAAACACTAAATCAAAGCCATATGCATCGGACCGCCGCAGAAAATCATTCCTACCACAAGCAATAACACTTTTTAACATGTCATCACTGGGTGCTAGATAAGACTTTTGGACACCACACTACTGTACTATTGCAACCTGCACAATTTGTTTATTTACCTCTAGCATACATTTTAACATTTTAGCTTATTATTTAAGCAGTTGCACATTTTAGTTTCTCCATCCTGTACATATTCAAATATTGTTCGTTTTACTTTATTCATATTATTATTTCATGTATATTTTTCCTAGTATTTCATTTGTATTTATATTCTGTGCTTTTTGACTGATTTTGCTGCTGTAACACCGGAATTTCCCATTTTTCTTGGGATCAATAAACATCTATCTATCTATCTATCTATCTATCTATCTTTCTATCTTTCTATCTATCTACTTTTCCATGACGAGAGCATGACAAACAGAGCATGTGTTTCATTTTGGTTTCTGCTTCTGACCAAGCATGGTTCATTCCCAGTAGTCTGCAGTGGTTCTCATACTTGTAAAGGTAGGTGGCTCAACTAAGGCTGGTCAGCAACCCAATATTGTTAAATCTGATGCTAAATTAGAAGTGCATTGGCTGGATGTACTGTGTTGTTTTTAAAATTTTAATTCAATCATCTCAATTTCTCCGAGGCACATTGGTTGTTGTTGAATCAACTTGGTGCACCAAAAGGTGAATGTCACTGCATTTCACACTGACCACACAGTGGAAAATGCAGCAAAAAAAGGGAAGCCATATGCATTGGATTTTCTATGGCGACATAATGAAAAACAGAGCATGTCTTTCATGTTCATCACCTGTAGTCTGCAGTAGCTGACCTACCTGCAAAGGCGAGGTTTCACACAACGAGGCAGAGCAGGGGAGGGGGGACGGACCGAGTCGAGGCGGGACTGCAGGTCTGTCAGTGGCCTGAAAATACAATAGTTGAATATAACCAAGACATACATTGTAATCCAAGAGATCTAGGAAACTCTTATATATATATATATATATATATATATATATATATATACACAATAGTCTCAGTTTCTCTAAGTCGTAATGGTTGTTGTTGAATCAATTTGGTGCACCAAAAGGTGAATGTCATGTTCTGTTAAAAGCACAAACAGCAAAAAAAGTAAAGCCATAGGCATCAGATTTTCCACGATGACAGCATGATAAACAGAGCATGTTTTTCTGCTCCTTTTGTTACTGTTTTTTGCACCCGGCCAGCTAAAAAGGTTCATCACTTGCAGTCTGAAGTAGCTGACATACCTGTAAAAGCGAGGTTTCATACAACGAGGTAGAGCAGGGAAGGGAGGACTTTCTGAATCGAGGCGGGACCGCAGGTCTGTCAGTGCTGTTTGTGGCCTGAAAATACAAAGAAATTCCCATTGTGGTTGCATAATGCAGTTGAATATAACCAAGACAGATTGTATTCCAACATTTCTTTTCAAACAACTTGCTGAGCTTTTATCGTGTTAATTGTTGAGTTGGAATATTTATTTATTGTACTTAACGCACAGAAAACAGAGAGTCCATAATACATAACTTTAGCTTGCAGTTTACCGTTGTCCTGCAGGGGTTCACCTCTTCTTCAGAAGCAGCTGATGCACGAGATTCTCCCATAGAGCTGATGTAGTAGTATCCAGACTGCTGACTCTCATCAGTGTAGCTCTATCCAAGACAGTGGAGGAAAGGGAAGTATATAAATCTTTTACTTAAAGTAAGTAGTAGCACTATTACACCGCTGTAAATATATTCAGTTACAAGTAAAGGTCCTGCATTGAAAATTTTAGGGGAGGCCAGAGATAGCTGTAACCTTTTTGACATTTCTGTCTGTATTTTGGAGCTCTTTTGAGCCAGTGGGTTCAAAATTTAATACAAACTAATTACATGTGCCTGCTATTAAATGGTGTAGCTGTTTTACATGCAACCTTAACAGAAAAGGCTTGTTTTACTCTCAAACACAAGAAGGGAAATGGTACAATGTACCCCAATGTCCGGGTTAGTTGTACTATACCCTGGGGTGAATTGTAACATCCTGAAATTAGGATTATGGCAATAATTTGATTTCAACTTTTACTCAACACTCAAATTACTTGTTTACATAAAATGTGTGTGTGTGTGTGTGTGTGACCGAAATTTTAAGAAAAATTATAACTAAATACAACCAACATTTTGCTTGAGGTAGGTAGTAACATTTTGTAACTGCAACGAACCTAGCAAACTAGCTGTTAGCTGTAATTACAGCTAACAGCTAGTTAGCTAGGTAAGCATTAGCACTAACAACCATGTAAATATCTATATAGACGAACAATAAACACAATTTAAGTGTGTTGAGTTTTACTGAAAAGCTGGCATTGCTATCGCAAAAATAAATTAGGTTTAAAAAAAAAAAAACGTTCCTACCTTAAGAGGTTTTCTTTCTAAAATGTGCTGTCTTTCAATTTCGTGTGTAGGGAGGGACTAATGTTACTGATTGGAGAAATTGGACGTGTTACAACTAACCCCGTTCTCCCCTACTTAAAGCTTTAGTGCAACTTTTTTATATCAGCTCCACAAAACTCTCTCTGCTTTTCTCAGTATGGCTAGATTACCTCTTCTGAAGAGTCCATTATGTTTTTTATATCCTCTCCGTGTCCTCCTTGGCAAACAACTGGATGGAGGAGGCGTGGGGGTGGTGCGCAATCACGGAAAGGTTTGTATCACGTGGACGCGCCGACAGGTTTGTCATTACTTGGACTAGCGTTAGAAACTACGCACTATAGCATTAAGTAGAAGAATGTAAGTATCATCAGGAAGACTGATGACTGATAGCAATTCTGAACAAACCCAAAGATATTCTTAATACAAATTCTTAACATTTATTATATTAATCTTTCATCCTAAATCAATCTGTCATACTTCCATAGAAAACTCATGGTGTGGAATTTTGGGGAAAAACGTATAAATCCATCATTTATTGATAAACTTATATGTACTTAAATTTAGTGAACCTTAAAATGACATCTCTAATGTACAAAATATATAACAGCATGTTGCCAGACTGTATCCAGAGGCTGTTTCAGAAAAAAGAAAATATCAATATGAACTGAAGGGAAGCTGTATTTTCATTAACCAAATAGCGGAATAAATGTAAAACAAAGAAGTGTTTCTGTGTACGGAGTTAAACTGTTGTATGAATTAGAAAGTGACATGCAAAAGTGAAAAAACAAACATAAGGAGATTAATAAATATAATATAGAAGTGTGAATACCACTGTACTGTGTTGTACTGGGTTATAAAGTGTACATCTAGTTTCCGGAACTTTCCTTTTTGTATTAAAGAATATGATTTAATGTAAAATTGGTGTAATAATCGGTCCTGTTTGCTTCTTTTGTGTGTGTGTGTGTGTGTGTGTGTATATATATATATATATATATATATATATATATATATATATATATATACCTTATTAGTATTGTTGTTTGTTGGTTGTCTTGTCTGTTAAATTTTTGTTTTTTTCTTATTTTGTTCGTGGAAGTAAAAGCAACAATGTTATTTTTTGTATGTTATCAATGTATTGGCTGCTTTCAATGCATGCACTAAACTGAACTAAACTTACTTAATTAATAAAAGAAAATACCCTAGGTTTTTAGGTTCAGAGTGCCTTTCACTCTGTACAAAACACCGACCCTGGATCCAGCAAAATAGCCTCAGACCATCACGCTTCTTCCTCCATGTTTGAACCAAAGATTTCACTGAACAGCTAAAATTTCATTCAAAAACTGGGGTGTTCTAAAACTTTGAGTAGAAGTCTAAAATACTCAAAGCAGAAAAATTCTCCCATTTTAGAAACTGGAAACAATCCAAACAATTCTGTCAATAAACTAAGTGTTTAATTGTCTAATCATATCAGCTGGACATTTGGCATATATGCATTTTAATAAAGCATCTTGTTTTATAAACTACATGTGTTTTGTGTACAAAAAAAGAATTTGTAAAGTAGCCTAACTAGTAAATGAAGCTGTAGTGTGTGAGTACATAGTACAAATTTCCCTCTGAAATGTAGCAGAGTAAAAGTAGAAAAGAAAAGACTCAAGTAAAGTACCTTAAATTTGTACTTAAGTACAGTTCTTGTGTGAATGTACTTAGTTACATTCCAAAACTGATACAGAATAATACTAGCATGACAGGGAACATTATAAAACCTATTTCACATTTTTAAATGAGCAACAGATTCAAATATGACCCCTAATCTGTTCATGTATAGCAAAGGTTTTGGGGAAAAGTCAAAAATGACCATCAGATGTGTCATAAAGAAGTCTAACGTGTGTTGCAGAAAAGTTGGGATGCGGTGAAAAACGTTACCTGGCCCTTACCTCAGATTTTAGTCCCATTTTAGGGCGGTGTTTAGGGCGAGGTGGCGGAGAAGGAGATTGGGTTTTCTCAGGAGTAACAGCTGGAGGCTTGCAGAGAAAATAAGAAGCATGAAGTAAGTTGCTCTAGTTGCTCCTGGTACCATTTAAAGTTAATAATGAAACAAACAATGTTTGGAAAAGTAAACTGGTATATGTTATATATAGGGGTGTAGTTATCAATTATCTTTGTAATAGTCCATAGTCATTATTTTAAAAACATGTCATAATGTGAGCAACTTTTTAAAGGAATCGTTCAACTTTTTTAAGAAATGTGCTTTTCCGCTTTCTTGCAGAGAGTTGGATGAGAAGATTAATACCACTCTCATGTTAGAGGAAACCGCTAGCCTGTTTTCCAGCACCTCTAAAGCTCACTGATGAACATTTTCTGTTTTCTGTTTCATGCATAACCCTGAAGGGGCTTATGATTTCTTGGCCAGAGGCAGTGACTTCCTGTTGTCTCTGATGATTGCTTTTCTACCAACCTCATAGTGACAAAAAGACCTCACGAGTGCAGAGTGGTATTGATCTTTTCACAGAGAAAGCTCATATTTCCCAAAATGTCAAACGGAAAAAAAACTCACAGTTGGCTCAGAGTTTGAACTTATACAGTGATAGTCTTCGTTGACTGCTTTTTTGAGTTTGGTGGCGGTCATACATTTTCTCAGTGGTGGTCTGGGCGGAGGGCGAACAGGGCGAGGTGTCTTATAGTCTGCAGGATATTCACCAAGTTGGGAATTCTGATTCCAGAAGGACATAAAAAAAACACATGCTACTAAATGAATATGTGCTATCACAAGTTAATCTTATAGAGACAATATCACCACTCACCACTGCATTGGTTGTGTTGCTAGTTGTGTCTGCAGAATCAACAATGTTATCGTTACACTGGGACTGGGCTCGTTCAGACCTGGGAGTAGGTACAGGCTTGGCTTCAACCTTTGACTGGCTTCCATCTGTGACAGCAGGCTGACAAAAAAATACATCATGCAAACACCAGCAGACATAACAAAAAACATTCATGCATTCAAAAATGGACCACGATTAGCTGGTCCTCATGTTTACCTTTGGCGCATCCAGGTCTTCGTAGGCCAGTTCCAGGACATCATGGGAGCTGCTTATGGTGGAATTCATCAGGTACTTTGTGCTGGGGGGTTTGAGCAACTATGGGGTTAAATAGTGACACAAATTACCTGTAATATATTCAGTGAAGTGGTGGTACATGACACACCAGTGGTGGAAGAAGAATCAGATCATTAACTTAAGTAAAAGTAGCTATACCACAGCGCAAAATACTCCATTACACTAAAGGTCCTGCATTTAAAGTCTTACTTGGTAAGTTCAAAAGTATTAGCATCAAAATATACTTAAAGGAAAAAGTACTCATTATGGGGAATAACCCGGTGTAGAAAAACCTATACACAACATCCCTGTAATATAATCAGTAGTGACGCATCAATGTTACATCACTATTAGTATCCTTATTTTCTCAGCTGGTATAGGTTGGTCTCATTTGTATTACTTTAAACAAAGCTGGGTATCTCCTTTCCTAATAACATTATTGATTTATTAGTTGATTTATATTTTGTTGTTAATAATCTGAACCTGCAAATGAATTATTGCTGTCAGTAAGTAAAGAGTACAATATTGGCTTCCAACATGTAGTTGGGGAAGAAGTATAGTGTAGCATAAAATGGAAATACTACTACTACTAGTACCTAAGTAAATCACATTCCATTTCCCCACTACATGCACCTCACATGTGAAGCTTGAATTAGTTTCTCTCTGTCGTTTATCCTTTAGGCCCAACGCTTTTCCAAAACATATTTGATACATTTGACTATTTAAATAGAACAGAAAGAGCTGATTCTTACCGTCAAAACGTCAGTTATCAGTCCTCTCTGTTTTAATATTCCGTTTCATAGTTTTTTTATGTAGCCAGTGTAAGAAATGGTGTCGATTCTCCTTTGCGTTTACATGCCTGTACTTTCATCGGGTCAAATACCTCTGTCTGTGTCGTCAAGCCTAATAGGTGTGATCTCCCTGCAGCGTCACAGCAGAGAGAAGAATGTGTGGGGTGTGGTTCCTCTTCTTGCAAAACCTCCACACTAACATTAAGAGGTGGAAAGAGTCTGAATCTGAATCATAAACAAAACAACACAAAACAAGATTTAGGCACAGATGAAAAGGGAGCGGGCCGTGGAGCTATGGATAGGCAGAGGTGAAGAGATGGGTCTTGACGTGGGACTGGAAGATGTTGAGGGACTCAGAGCTGCGGATCTCTTGGGGGAAGGAGTTCCAGAGCCTGGGAGCTGCCCTGGAGAAGGCTCTGTCCCCAGAACTGTGGTGGCTGGACTTGAGGATGGAGAGGAGACCGGCTGAGGTGGATCTGAGGGGCCGTGAGGGTTGGGCGAGGGAGAGGAGGTCAATGAGGTTTGAGGGGGCCTTTCTAGGCGAGGACCAGGATTTTGTAGGTGATCCGGTGGGAGATGGGAAGCCAGTGGAGTTGTTTCAGGAATAGAGTGTGCCAGGATTTGGTGTGGGTGATGAGTCGAATCACAATCAGAAAACAATTTTGTTTGCCAAGTAACACTTAACTGTGCCTTGGTGGTTGGTGCATACATAAACAAACATTTTAGGGATGCCTTCCAAAGCTCGTCCAACAGGCTAAGTGAGTGTCTGCTTTGTGATTGTTTCTGCTAATGCTTTCAGAGAAAGGCCTTGTCATTCAGGGCTGTGTCAGGAAGGACAGCTGGTTGAATGGTAGCTTAAATGACTCATGGAATTTGTATTTGCTGTAATTTGGATTTGGCTTCTAAGTGCTTGAGTTAATGATTCTAACCCATTGCATATTTTTGTCTGATTGTCAAAAGAATACTGTAGTTCATTATTTTGGGAAATATGCCCATGCACTTTCTTGCTTGGAGTTAAACAAGACGATTGAAACCGCTCTTGCATGAGAGAGTGGTATCAATCTTTCCATGGAAATCATTGGCCTCTTTTCTCTAACAGAAAGCAAATTGGTGACATGGAGTTTGAATGACATGAGCATTGAGCAGACAGGGATGGCCTAACAAAAGATGCTATTGGGTTGCATTATGTGAAGTGTAGTCCTGTTTTTTAAAAGCTTGTCCCATGTTAGATACTATAATTAATCATTATTTTTAAGTTTGAGGGCCAAATGTAATGGAATTGCAATCCTTGATCCTTGGGGTGGCAGTAGCTCAGTCCATAGGGAGTTGGGGTGGGAACCGGAGGGTTGTCGTACGGAGTGTGGATCGGGAGCTGGAGAGATGCCACTTCACCTCCTGGGCACTGCCAGGTGGTAGGCAGATAGGTCCTGAGCATGTGTGTGTATTTCAGGCCTGTGTGTAGTGATTACTAACAAACAGTGTGCAAATTGTAATGTCCCCACTGTATAAATTAAAGTAAATTAATTTAACCACTTGAGTACCTCTTTCACTTGTTTAAGAGTAGTGGCATTGTCATTCATTAGGCTTCCCAAGTGAGGTAATTCTTCACCAAAATTGTCGAGCCGAGGCTAAAAGCATGCTGACAGAGGCGTACGGACGATAACATCTGTAAACTTTAGTCTGTGTGGTTATGTTTATAGATTATTTAGCGGAATGTATGCATTAAAGTGCTGAAAGAATGTTTTCGATTATATGAAACGTTTTCTCAGCTGGAGTTTCAAACATGAACTCGATGTGTGCCCTATCATTCGACTTTAACCGTTCCAAGAGGCTTCAACTCGTGACCGTGCAGGGACCTTTTGCACATGTCTGTGCGGGATGACGGCCATCCTCTTCCTCCAATAAGAACACCTTACTGATCATTTTTCCTCCAATCACTGAGCCACATAACGGGGAATACCGAGTAAATACGGAAATTGCCGAATCGCTTACTGCGTCGGTTGAAGTAGTGGACTGTGTTAGTGCATCTGTTAGTTGCGGAAACAATTCCAAAGTGTGAGTTATTAGTACTTGGACCGAAATGACACAGCTGACGTGTTTTTGCATCATCGGGGCGCTGCTGATAACACAGAGTGCCGCCATCTTCAGGTAATACGCCGATATTTGGGCAACTATAGGAGCTAATATTACATTTCAACCATTTCATTGCAACAGAGTGGCTTGATTGATAGCAGTCAACGTATGCGCGCGCGCCCATGTGTGTCTGTTTCTTTTTTTGTTTTCTGGTATGTGCACGTGTTTCTAATTAAAGTCATAGCCTACCTGTAATAGTGTGCATATCCAGTGTACTTATAGCCTAAATGATAGGGTAACAGTTTACAGTCACACAATTTGCGTAAAAGTAGACGCGACCGCTCTGTACCAGGAAGCATTTGGGGTTTTTTTCGAGTGCAAGGCGCACGAGCATTGTTGTGCCCGTGACATTTAATTCAGCATTACCTCATTTCAGAGTGCCCCTTCATAAAACCAGAAGCGCACGGCGCCTGATGAGCGACAACGGGATGTCTCTGGAGGAGCTTCAGGCTTTAGCGAGGAGCACCGGAGCACCGGACGGCTCTCCCTCCCCCAAAGTCCCCGTAGAGAGGCTGACCAACTTCTTGGATGTACGGTTATACGCACTTCATTTAGCAGTTAAACCCAGAATGCCAATTGAGTCATCCTCTCCCCCTGATGTCAGCTGCAACACACAAAATATAAACAAACACCAAATATATAAAATGTATGCCTACATCACATCACACTGCTTCACATAGTCCAAGAGTTTAATAGCGACACAAGGTAATGTGGGTAAAACAAAGTTACATTCTTGAGCAGTATTGCCAGTGAAAGGGAGGGAAATAAGTAAATATTATACTTGGGCCCACGTGATATCGTGGGTTGACATTACAGCTTAGAGCTGGGCGATATGGAGAAAATTAAATATCACAATAGTTTCCACTAAATGCATCAATGTTGAGACTGCAGGGATGGGTTGACTTTTGGGGTTTTCACTAAATGACACAAAAAAAGTTTTGAGGCAAATAATTAAAACAATGACTTAGTCTGGTCAGTTCAGAATACATATTACATCCCTTTACTGTAATGCAGCCTTTAAAACCAGGAAAAGACACTTGTATCCTATCACGATGTGACAATATCCAAAAATTCAGATATAGTATTGATATACTGCCATGCCCCAGTTGACATTTGAAACCCATAGGCTCTACATTTCTTCCTGTTAAAAACAGGAAGAATAGTTTTTAAACATGTGAAGCCTTTTCCCACTTAGACACAGTGTGTTATTAGTCCCAGATGTTTCCCAGCAGATCTCAGTGTTATGTATTGTCTCCTCAGGCCCAGTACTATGGGGTGATTAGCATTGGCACCCCCCCACAGGACTTCACTGTGCTGTTTGACACCGGCTCCTCCAACCTCTGGGTCCCCTCCATTCACTGCTCCTTCCTCGATCTGGCTTGCTGTGAGTTTGAGGAACTGACTCGTTCAGCACGCTCTATACGTGTATCAGTTGGCTACTTCCTGGAAGATCCTCGCTGTATTTACCAGGCAGCAGTGACTAAAATATCCCTCTTCTTCTTAGAGTTTGCTTTTTACCTGAAGTATGCATGCAAACCTTTAGCTGTATCCTAGCGCTGTTTTGACTTCTTTAGTGTCATTACCATTAACTGTTGAGTAATACTTTGTCACAGGAATGTACAGTATATTGAACTTAACTGCTGACTTGTACAGTTAAGTTAGTTTTCTGTTTGTTTTCTGGCAATATTGCAATCAAAGCACAATACAATGTACATCACAATGTACAGTACATTGTAAGTAGGACAGACGTTCTAAAAATCCAGAAATGCGTATAATATGAATAAATAGCTGGTATTTGTTACTCCATATAGCCTACAGCCATGGACATTTTATGAGAGATTAGCTCCTGAACACAAACATGTAGATGGGCCTCCTACCACCGAAGTCGGTAGCCAGCAAAATAACAACAATCGGATTGACTTTCTTGGAAGTGTGTGTGAAGTGGGCAGAGAGACTGGGCAATACAATCACGCATTTCAAAGTAGATATGAGTTAAGTTATTGGTTGCATTTGGAAAGTTTTAACACATAGTGAAATCCCTGCAGAACAAATGCGGGTGATTCCGAGATGAGACTGAGACCTTCTGAAATGGGTCTTAAGACCGATCTTGAGACCAAGACCGCGTTTGAGTACTAAAACACTGAAACTCCCTGGCTCTGTTTCAAACTGTCCATGGTGTATAATAATCATCAATGTCCTCTCTCATTAGGGCTTCATCATCGTTACAACTCGAAGAAGTCGAGCACATACGTCCAGAATGGCACCAAGTTTTCCATCCGGTACGGCAGAGGCAGTCTGTCTGGCTACATCAGCGGCGACACTGTCTCTGTGAGTTTGACTCCCTCACATTCCCTCGCTCACTCACATAGCCGCTTTTGTTTAACCGCATTCCTCAATTTTGGTGGTCACGCCATTCCTATCATTTCATTAGAAACTTTATTTTTCTATGCACATTGACATCTTTCTCTCCTGCTTGCAGGTTGCAGGTCTGCCGGTTCCTGGCCAGCAGTTTGGTGAAGCGGTGAAGCAGCCTGGCATCACATTTGCAGTGGCACGGTTCGATGGGGTCCTGGGCATGGCCTACCCCTCCATATCAGTAGCTAATGTCACCCCGGTGTTTGACACGGCCATGGCGGCCAAGCTGCTGCCCCAGAATATTTTCTCTTTCTACATAAGCAGGTTAGTGTGTGACCGCAGGAAGTTTGGAAGAACTGGTTTTGTTTTTTTTTATAAATATTATAATCAGCCAGAGAGAGAGAGACTTTGTGGTTTGTTAACTTGGTATTTACTTAGTTTTTCTCTGCTACTTCCAGTTATAAATTCAGCATCTGTGGGGTTTTCCCAGTTGTGAAATGAGTTTGCACATTTGAGTGTTTCTTCTTAACCCAGCGAGTTATGCTTCTGTCCACCCTGTCTCTTAGAGACCCCAAAGCAGCGGTAGGAGGAGAGCTGATGCTGGGTGGGACAGACCCCCAGTACTACACCGGAGACCTGCACTATGTCAATGTCACACGAAAGGCCTACTGGCAGATCATGATGAGCGGGTAAAAACAACCTTTTTTGGCTCCAAGTGTTGTGTTCTTTATGGTATGATGCATTCCTTTTTGCCTAGTCATTAAAAAAAGTATTCTCTAGAGCCCGACCGATAAAGGATTTTTAAGGCCGATACCAATACAAATATTTGGTTATGTATAAATCCAATTTGCCAATGCATTGGCTGATATACATAAAAAATTTAATAAATCCAGAAACCCATTACTAAACAGATTGCCCTAACATAAGTTATATGTAGTTATTTATGAGTTCTCACTAAAATAATAGGTTTACTAATTTGTTTTATTGTCAGAACAGAACAGAGGAACATCAAAATATATTAAAGTTCTGATAAAAAATACAAACTCATGATATGCCACTTAAAGTCCTTTTGAACAAAAACCCAATAACGAAAACATCAGTGTTGCCAACAAACTATGCAACGCCAAAATGCCGATATATAAATGCCGATGTCGAGAGGAGATAATTAATGTGTCAGTGTTGGTCAAAACAGTAGTTTTTATCAATGTTTATCATGGGGAGTCGGGAACAGCCACAAGGCCCTCGTCTTTTCCTTACCTCTGGACACCCAGAGCCTCCTCAGTTCCCGAATCATACGTTCCTTCATGTAACAATAATAAAACATTTCCGCCACGGTTGCATGCATAAAAAGTGAATTACTCATGAAAAGTTTTGTCTTTTTGATTGCTTAAAATCATTATCTTGTTTAAGCGAGTGTCTTCTTGGTCGTTAAAGGCTGCGCTACATTAGCACGACTAGACATTTCTAACCGTTAGTAATTCAACCTAACACCTTTTGTCTCTGCCTCTCCCTGCTGCTGCTTCCTCTCTAACCTGCCCATGCAGAGTGGATGTTGGCAACCAGCTGACTCTCTGCAAAGCCGGCTGCCAGGCTATTGTCGACACGGGAACGTCCTTGATTGTCGGTCCTGTGGAGGAAATCAGAGCGCTGCACAAAGCCATCGGAGCTCTGCCCCTGCTGATGGGAGAGGTGAGAGCTGACACCTGGCAAACACAGCTATCTGACTGAAGACATGACGCTGTACGGTTGGGGTCTATTGGCCGCGTCCATTCATTTCTGTTGACGTTGCCAGGCAACTCGCTCTGGTAGCGTCGCGGGGACTGAGGAGAAGCGGGGCATTGAGTTGCCCGCTCCTTATCTGCGTAAAGTTTATTAATCCAGCCAACTTTATGCAAATGAGGAGTGGCCAGCTCGGCTCAACGCCTCTCAAAAGCGGACGAAAATCTTTCAAACTGATCTGAATCTGAATTAAAGACAGATTCTGCATCGTTTATTTCTCGCTTTAAATGTTATCAGTAACAGTTTTCGGTAAACCATTTTCGAGACACGAGCCTCCAATGTGGTCTGTTTTTAAAATCCGGGAGCAGACAGACCCACGTGACGCGGTTGTCCAATCAACTGCAGCTATTGCAGTTGTAGGAGGGTGTAAGACGGTTTTCTTTGACATAAACTATTAGTCACACTTAAGTCGGATTTATGCTTCTGCGTTTAATCCACGACGGTGGTACGTGTTGATGCTGACCCTACGCTCCGGCGTGATGTGTACCTCTATAAAAGCTACATGTCAATATGTCGCGGCTTCGCAACATAACACAACTAGGATTGGTCGGCTTGGCCGGGCCTTGGTAGCAATGCATTTCTCCTACTCATTTCCCTGTTATGCTTCTCCGTAAACATTATGAAATCAAGGAGAGCGTTGTCTTTCCCCACCGTTGTCTGAAAGCAGTGCAACTGCTCTTAAAGAGATTCGCTAGAACGCATTTAGTATGACGCCGCTAGGATTAATTTTTTTCCTCCCGCCCATTAAACATGTATTAACACTTTAAATATAAAGTGTTTTATCTAGACTCACTCTACTACTGCACACCTCCAAAAGCTGCATCTTCGACTCTGCCGTAGTTTGATAAATTGTAAAATCAGGAAATTTTGAGATCATTTCAGTATGTTCCTCCTTCCCCTCTAGTACTTGATTGACTGCAAGAGGATCCCATCCCTCCCTGCCATCTCCTTCAACATTGGAGGGAAGACATTTAACCTGACTGGAGAGGATTATGTCATGCAGGTAAATACACTCATTTCATATGGATAACATTCCCTTTTATTTTGTCACTACCAGTTATTTAAACAAATTCAAAAGAAGGACTGTACTTTTTCTCAGAGGTAAACAAACATACACATGACAGTCTTTGGAAGAGATTACGGTAATATATCTAGAATTTAATGCAATCCAATACAATAGCCTTGCAACAAACCCCACCATTTGTAAAGGATAAGTCTGGGGATATATCATATTTTCTTATTGTCAACAAATCCCATGGAAGTACCAAAACCAGCAATGCATTGGTCCTTTTTTTTATAACAAGTCTGTTTAGGCAGTAAATACCCAATGCAGCTTATTCATCTGTGCTATTATAAAATGCATCAATGAGTCACACCATGGCATTATGTGGCATGCCGCTTAACTGATAAACATGGCTGCTGTAGTTTGAGTCATTTGGTGTTGTCAGTACTAGTGTGTAAAAGATAGTCCCCAACAAATACTATCTACTCCAGTTTAAGTCATGAGTCAACAAGAGTAACTTAAACTGCAACCATAGAGTATTGCCAGCATTATCTCTTTTTAAGTGTTCAGTTTTTGTTTGATCTGCAACATAATGATAAGTTTCTAATAGGGACGCACCGATCCAAGTTTCAGTCCCTATACGATGCCTGGGCTTCGTGCATCTGTCGATTCCCAATACCGATCAGATACTGTTGTTGAATTAATAATCAACTGTATACCTTCCAGCTACACCATACCTTTACCATGTGGAAGAGACTAAATGCACCAGATTCTACTAACTAATCATTACTTTCCTAACTAAGACAGAATTACATAGATGTAATGTACTGAATTTGCATGGTGCTTTTGGATGTGCTCGATTAAATTGGTGGTATTCAGTCCTTCTAGAAAGAGTTTTTTTGTGATTGTTGCGGGCAAAAATCTTTGGTTATGCATCACGTTTTCTCAAAAAATGCAATGGAATATACAGGATATTTATGCAGTGAAATTGCGGGAACTTGCAAAAACTGCAGTTTGATGAAAAAGAGTCATGTTGCGTAATTACGTCACTTCATAATGTGCTCTTGAAGTAAACTCAACATTTTTCAACTGCCTGCTAAGATAGATATGTAGCTTTTGCAGCACAAATGCGGAGATTATGAAATTATGCAAGCCTCGTATAATTTTGTGCGGAAATTGGCAATTTATGCTGCTTTATGCTCTATGCAGCATATTTAAAAAAATGCGGCTCCCTCATAAATATGTGGACTTTGGCTGATTGTATGCATCAAATTATGCAATCTCGTAATCATATTTTTCTGGAGTATTGTACTTTGCTGTACTACAACCACCTCTCAAAACATTTACTTTGCAGACATTAGACAAGACAGTAGACAGTAGACATATATATATATATATATATATATATATATATATATATATATATATATATATATATATATATATATATATATATATATATATATATATATATATATATATATATATATATATATATAAATAAATAAATGTAGAGGTGTATTAATGAGACTTTGAGTTTTAATATTGCTATGGATGCAGTCATTAATTTTTAAATGACAGTTTGACATTTTTTCAAGTCTTGTCTTAATATAATTTTCCAATGTACAATAATCAAACATGCATTGTTGGTCGCTGTAATTGTTTCTACTCAATGACTCTTTTGGTGTATACACGTTCACATAGGCATGTGACCCTGTCATGAAGGCATGATTGCAAAACTGAATTTCATTCTGCTTTTGATGCAGGAGTCTCAGATGGGTAGATCAATCTGTCTGTCAGGCTTCATGGCCATGGATATCCCGCCTCCTGCAGGGCCCCTGTGGATCCTGGGAGATGTATTCATCGGGAGGTACTACACTGTGTTCGACAGAAACGCTGATCGTGTGGGGTTCGCCCCCGCCAAGTAGATTACTGAACTCTTGTCTGGGTGAAAGATTTTCTTTTTTTTTCTTTTTGCCCACCAAGCAAAGCTTCATCATTAAGTCTGCTTTATTTGTTTTGCAGCAATCAAAAGCATTGAATGGTTGCTGTACTCACCTGCTTAGAGTGTTTATATGAGAAAAGTGGCTGCTGATGATTGTTGATGCGATATTAATAGTTTAATGTGTTGTGTCACTAAACAAAGACACGGATGCACTCCGTTTCATGCATTTGTCTGAAGCTGCTTCCAGTTTAGACTTCACCCTGTGATATGCCAGGATTCAATCAGAGCTATTTTTATTTTAAGTTTTCATTTTTGTTATGTTTGGGAACAAATGGAACTTTTTTGGATTGGTAATCATTCCTAATGACATTTCAAGCTCACATTTCTTTTTGGATGGTTCTCTTAATATGCCTTTAATTGTATTATCATAACTCAATGAATAAAGCTTTAAATATGTTTTTATTTAAGTTTGAATGGATGGGTTTAGATTCGGATCTGCCATTGAGTGTTAATCCGGTTTATCACACTGCTCCCTTAAAAAAACAAAGATAAACCTACAGAATTTTATTTGTAACATTTTAATGAAGTATACAAAGTGCTGCTACGTTCATCTCCACTGCTGAACTTATAAATAAAAAAGCGGGGGGGGGGGGGGGGATACACAGCATGCAACATAGCATATGGCTTGTATGAACTCCAATGTAGAGGTAGTGATCTACTTTGGGTTTTTGTTTTACAATAACATTACAAAAGGTGGCACAGTGACTTTACTTCTGTCAGTCCAGCATTAGGTAGGTCTGCAAAGGAAGACTTAATATGCAAACAAAGACTCTACGGTTTCATTTTTATATCGGTACATCCAGGACTTAAGCACAAGAAGTGGTCATTTACATGTTGAATGGAACAGAAATAAATAATCTGCTCTTTTTTTGGTTACAAATGTACAATAAATACAAAAATATTCCCCTTTAATTTCTTTGTTACCTGGATGATTAACTGAATGAAAAAGAGAACTAAACAACCCTTCATATTGTACACAATACAAACAGTGGGCTGGGGATTCAGAGGACACTTGCTCCATATCTCTACATTTCCTTTCCATTCTAAGGCTACAAGTGAGAACAAAAAGTATTTTATTATTTCGGACATCACTTTAGGATGTCATTTACAACGAAGACACAAACTCCCCTTGACAGTCTGGCAGCTGTAATGACTCCACCTGCTGTCACCTGCAATGATTAGCAGGCTAATCTAGCGTCAGGAACCTCTGCTGTCAAAGCTGCTTTTATATAACGGAGGATCTGTGAGTAGATCCGGCTCTACCAGATCTAAAAGAGATAAGCACCTGTAATCTATCAATTATACACGTAGTCCTGGCAGACAGAAGCAGCCTGAATATTGATCATCACCACAGGTGATGTGTTGTTGGTACACTTCACGTACAGAGCAGGACTGACCAACAGCATGGCCTCCTTTACGCCACTAATCCCTGTCTGGGCTACCTATTCTAGACAGACTGGGCACCTATAACGTCATCAGGGTTTAATGTGGTCTGGTGTGCATACAGACACAGTACTGAAACTGCAGCAGTGACAGGCTGAAGGCTCTAACTGCAATCAGGCCAGGAAGTTAATACTGAGACTAATTTGCCAAATGACAACCATTAGTATAATGTTTTCTGCAGTGTGTTGTCTTCAGCCAACGCTGATTTTTAGTACTACCTATGTCAATATTAAAAGGTTATCCTTTTGTCGAAAGTGAAATTAAAAGCAAAAACCAGTAGACAAAAGCACCTTGATCGTCCTACAGAAACCCTTTTGACCAACTTACTAACATTTTGACAGTGCAAAAAATAAATAAAGAAAGCACATCAGACCTATGCATCAATGGTGAGACTAAAGAAGAAAACTTCTTTTCACAACAAAGAACAGCTCTGTATTAAACAGTCACGTGGAAACATTTTCCGTTATCGCCTAAAGTTAATGAGAAAATGGATGCGCTGTGTTGTTCAGACCTCATGACTGGTATAAATGTTCCACATTTTGGATGTATATCAGTTTTCCATCAGATTTATAGTTGAATGGTGCGAGTTAGAAATACTACAAAGAGACAGCTTCTAGATTAGGTAAATATAACACATGCAAGCTGCACACATTCCAATAACAGCTTAATGCCTGTTGTCACAGATCCATGGAAATGTTGACAGCATCATGCATCTTGACCGCAGCCACTGTATTAATGAAGTTCTAACAAACCATTTCAAACTGAACTCGATCAAAACACTAGCAGTACTTTCTATATTAACTGACAAAAAGGAGCATGAAAAGACAGCTTGTCTCCTTAGGCTGATATGAATTTATTAGCTTTTGGGTTGGCATACACATAATCAACATCACACTCTGTCCATGACACAGTAGCTTGGACTTATCTCAAAACAGAGTATACAACATTTACCTGCACTGGACATGTCCGTCCTAAAACTCAGACAAGTTAAAAATAGCATGACATACTGTCTTCCCCTGCCATTTTAATATGATCAACCAACGCAAAGTACAATCCCTATATTCCAATGCATCAGGTCTTAACAGCATGTCTGCTCTTAACTTCATTAATACAATGGCTTGGGTGAGGGCCATGAGCTCCAATAGGGCTTTGCTTGATCACAACATATACAGCTTTCGCGTCAACACTCAAACAGACCTCAACACAAAGTAACTGCTACCGTTTGTATCCCATTTTCTTACTGACTTTTACGGCATTTAAGACTGAAGAGGTCCAGCGTTTCAGGAAAAGTTAACATTCCAGTTCCATGAAGTTGTTTCTCCCCCTAGGAACCTCATCATGACTCTAGGTTCTCATTACCCAAAAATCGGTTGTTGAAATTTGAATGTTATGTTGTCGTTTAGTGATGTTATCATACGAGGTTGTCAGGGATGGGGCGGCTGTGCCACAGCAGTTCTCAACAACCCCTCCGGATCTGAGAGAGCGCAGTAGAGCGTATATCCCAGCTCGTCCACTTCTTGTTCAGTCAGCTCACAGAATAAGTTAACTTTAGGGCTGAGGGCACATTGCAGCCTCCCGGCCTCTAGGTGTCCCACTAGCGCTCGTAGCAGCTGTAGGAACCGGTCGGCCAGCGCTTCTTGGGTCCAGTCGCCTTCTTTTTCACACAGCAATAAGATGGTGTTGGTGAGTTGGCTGGCGTTGAGTCGGTTGAGGGCAGGGTTGAGCTTGCACACGGCCTTCGCCAGCTTTAGGCAGGCGCACCGGCAGCCTCCGTCCTCCTGGTCCAGGGCCCTGAGTCGCGCCGTCTCGGCCACACGGAAGCTCTGCCGCCACAAGTTTTCGTGGCGCTCTGCGGCGAGTCGATGTGGTTTGGCTATCAGCGAGGTTCCATCTTCCATCACAAGTAACGGTAGGAAGTCCACGTACAGTTTCCGGTCTGTCTCGTACTGCACCTCCAGGGTCAGTGTTTCTGAGGGAACCACAGGACGAATGATGTAGTCGAGGACACTCCCTATAGCTGGCCAGTTGATTGAGCCAGCCACGAGCTTGTCAAAGACCTCGAGAACTGATTTAGGGGAGAGGTAGCCTCCGACCATGCACCGGTCCCAGTAGCTGCTGTTCCGTGGGAAATACTCCAAATTCTCCCTGCGGACAAGCCAGAAACCTGGGACATTCATGATGGTGTCCTCCCCGGGGATGGACGACCACAGGTTCTTCTCCAAGATAAGAGGCACCATGAGCTGGGCGTGGTCCGCTGTCACCACCTGAAAAATGGAGGAAGGTGATAAAAACGGAAAAAAGGCACAGCAGGTTTTCTTTTCTCAAAATGACCTTACTATTTGGGATGAAATCAGAAAATGTATGTATGTATGGGGAATTTTTGAGTACATTTTTAGAATCTGTTCTTTTCCCCAGAATCTGTATTTTTCAGTTATTTTTATTTACCACTACATCGTATCCGTTTCTAGCTTAACAAACGGAAAGCAGAAAATACATGTCATGTATAAAATAAATGTCTAAAATGAGTGACTAATGTGCATTCTTTAAAAAAAATAAAATAATAGATTTTAGAAATGTATCATTATATCTTCTCTAGAAGTGGGGTTTTTTTTTCAATTATTGTTTTGGTTAAAAAAGAAAAGAAAATCGCAATACTCAAAACTATTGAATCACTATACTAGAATTGCAATAATTGAAAATTGTAATCTAAATCTATTTGGCACCAATCTATTGTGAAAGAATCAAATCGGGACTAAAGCATATTGTCCCAGTCCTACCAACTATGTTCAGAGAGAACAATTTATATTTAGCTCAAATGATAACTCTTTTGTCTAAAGTAGGACCAACTGTAAGTAAACTCTTACCTGCAGGTCATCGTACAGACTGCCACTCAGGTACATCTCTCTGAGCGGCATGTCAGGCAGTTTGGCATGAAGGAAAACTCGGAGTTCGGCACAAATGTCCAGTGCAGCCCTCCTAGCCACAGCCTGCTCCTCAGTAGGGATGTTTACATTATTTTGGTAGAACTCCCACAGATGTTCGTGCAGGGACAAACGCATTCGGGCCCGCTGCCGGTCGGACTGAGTGGCACCGCTGCCTCCCACAGCTGCTTGACCCACAGCCCTCCGCAGACAGTCTGAGGAGATTAGAAGCAATTGAAAGTTAAAATATCTTCCCTCCTCCACCATTTCAAATAATTACTTTTGATGTGGTTTTGGGGGGGGGGACAGGAGAGACATAGGTGTGTTTTCAAAATATGAATCTACAAATGCCAAATTAAGGTCCCTCTAAACCATCTGAGGAATTATAACAATAAAAATGTTAAACTACATCATATTAAACTAATACATATACACAGCTAGATGACCATCTACTGCACCACAGACAGCCAACACCCACTGTAAAGGAAGAGCAAGAATCCTCCAAATAGGCTGTCTGTCAACAGATCAAATGACAGCTGGCTGAACGTCTTAACGACAAAATATGCTGGTCAATTATTTAAACACGAAAAAGATTTGAGACATTGAATTGGGACAGAAGTTAACTCAACTTTTGAAGGGCACTAACCTGGTTCAAAAGCATGGGAGGAAGTAGGCAGAGACTGTAGCGACCTGCTAACTGTGGACTTCATTCCATGGTTCAGTACCCGTGGTGACGAGCCCATCCAGGCGGGCTCCTCCCAGCTTCTCTTTCCCGTCGGCTCCATATTGGTGGGGCTGGTGGGCGCACTTATAGCACGGTCATACATCTGCACAACAAAGAATTGTGAGCACATGGTTCACACGCTGGCATGTAGGCTTAAGTAAGAGCATTGCTTTTTCCTTTCATCATAAATGAAAGTGAAGAAAAAAAAACAGTTAAAGATAAATTCCTTCTCCCTTACTCTTTTGACAGCAAGCGTTGCAATGCCGAGCATGGCTGCTCCTCCCACCCCCAGCACAAGCTTAGCATTGGAGAGCATGAAGTCAATGGCTGTGCCAATCCCATTGTCATCTTTCTTCCCTTTACGGTCTCCATTCACGCCCGCCATCCTTTCACTGAACACAGAGGAGATAAAGAGAGTAAGACAGGAAGACACCGACAGGAAGAGGATAAGGACAGAAAAAGCGCCTTTTTTCTGATGCTGAGCTTAGAGGCACTGACTGAATACGGCACTGATAGGAGGACCTATGAGTAGCCACATCCAACACGGTCTTACTCATGGCCTTTGATCTATGCCCTTAAGAGTCCACCATTCCCCATAAAGAATGTCTCAGATCTAAACACTTCCATTGCTGAATTAGAGTAGTTTCTTATATATGCAAACTCACCTGGGAGATACACCTCCAGATGACCTTTAACCCGTGACCTGTTCCCCTACATAAGCCCACCCAATCGGCTGTTGAGGAAGAACTGGCCCCTCTTCAGTGCGTCCTCCTTATCTTCAGGTACCGTCAGGGCTTGGCAGCGGCGAAACTCGCGAGCCACGGCACGACGATAGTAATTGCGATCAGTGTACTGAAGTTGACGCCCTGCGCGGAGCAGCGCACGGTACAGCTCCAGCACGGCACTGCGAGACCAGCCGCCCATTAGGGACCACACATGGAGAGGGGGGACACCCTGGCACCTGGAAAAAGAAGAGCAGAAGTTGTGTGATGAAGGGACAGACTTTAACAGATAACAACGTATCATTTTGTAATGAAATCAGCATTTGGATTACAAAGCAACCATGTCTAAAATATGGTGTCTAAAATCCGGTGTGGGCACAAATTCTGGTCATCATGCTGGATCAATGGTCATGGAATGTTGCAACTGGTAGAAAGAAAGATACATATAGTATGGGCGGAAAAAGAGAGAACAAGAGTTTGCCGTTATAGAAATTACTTTAAAAGTGTAGAAAAAAAAAAAAAATACTATGCAAAAGGCTCCCAAGGGAAAACTACCTGCCTTTCACTCTTTTTTGGTTACCACTCTGTTCTGAGTTATGACAGTAGTATTTAGGGATGCAAAAAGCAAACATCATCCCACAGCCCGTCCATGACAATGCAACACATTTTTGTTCAATCTATCTGTATCGTTATGAATTAGATTCACCTTTATATCTACATTAGATGTCGTAACAACCTGCATCTTTGCCAGCTTATATTTATTTCAACTGTGGCACACATTCAGTCACACTCAACATTAAAAAGGTCCCACAGCATGGAAATTACACTTTGACTTTTTTTTAACATTAAGATGCATTCCCCCAGCCTGCCTAAGGTCCCCCAGTGGCTAGAAATGCCGGAAGGTGTAAACCGAGCCCTGGGTATCCTGCTCTACCTTTGAGAAAATTAAAAACTCAGGGCCAATCTGGAATCTTGCTTCTTATGATTTCATTAGGGCTAAGGTTACCGCCCCTTTCTCTGCTTTGCCCGCCCATGAGAGAGACATTATGGCTTTCAAACGAGCAAAGTGCAGTGATCAATGCCACACCCCCAGCCTCCACCATGCCCGCCCCTCTCCTCCTCAAAAGCTACAGACTCAGAAATGGCACATACTAAGGAAAGCTCATTCTGAGACTGGCTCTAGTGGGTATAATTCTGCACCAAGGCAGAATTTTGGGAAAGAGACTTCAGATGTGGTATTAGGGGACCACTAAGGTCTATATAAAGGCATCCAAAGAGCACCATGTCATGGGACCTTTAACGTTACTGCCTCTCAGAGCTGTGATAAGCGTTCACTACGGTTATCAACCAACCAAATGTGACCACTTAGCTAGCTTACCACCGTGGCTCATTGACTCCCTAAATTGCCAATGACTGCTATGTGACTATTGCCTCAAACGACTGCACAGTAATGGCATTTAAATCTAGCTACAGGGGTTCATTTGGCTTCAGAAAATGGCTGGCTCAACGAAAAGTCACTCATTCGCTCACTCTTGACTAGCGTATTAGCTTAACACGCTAACTAGCTGTTAGGCTACAAAAGTGCTGACCTTACCTTTAGCCAGCCTTATTGACAAGACACACACTCGTAAAAATGTGCGGAGGAGAAAGTGGAAGCAAAAACACAAGTACAAACAGCAAAAAAGCACGCGCAAGCAAACCTACGTTTGAGAAAATAGAGCAAAGATATGTCTTCAGGCAGAGGCAGCGCTCTGCTCTAGCCGGGGGTCAGATTCGACAGTGACAACCGGAAACAAATGCTACCACTCACATACTACATCCGGGTCATTATCATAAATACTGTATTTAGAAGTATATTCATAGACTGTATATTAATAATTAATATTAACAGTATATATTAACAGTAAACAACGTTTTGCTTGTCTTATACTTTCTATGATTTAGTATGATTTAATTACCACACGTGATGGATCTTACATGATGCATTCAAGAATTTTGGAAGTAAGAGCGTCTCTGTCATTGAGTTTTTGATGTTATGGTTATTTCTGTTTTTTGCTATGTATCAATAAAAAATATTAAGGATGAAAATGTACAGGGGGTTATGTCATCTCTTTAAAAAAAAAAAAAAGATAGAGCCAGCCCAGGATCCAAAAAATAATTCTCTTTAAGTGTTGTTTATGGTTCAAATGAAATATCTATATCCCACTGGAAAGCAAGATAACAACAAATTACAATCTATAAGAAACAAAGCACTTCACAACTATTGTAACCACACAAATGTTGTCAGATGGTGTTTCCGTTCAGATGTCATGTTAGGTGGTTTCCGCTTGAAGTTAAAACTCCCCCACTATGCCAACGATGTAAATGGTTTACGGGACAAATGTGTGTGGTGTAATTGTGCACACTACAATTGTGTTTCTAAATAGTCAATAAAATGTCATTTATATTGGAAATGTTTAATACACCTAAGTAAATACTTCCTGACAGCGTACTTGAATGCATTTCAGTTAACAGTCATCATAACAATCAGCATATTTGCAATGTTGGTCCTTATGATGTTTATTACCACATAAAAGGACCAAATAAAAATCACAGGCCAGAGACGTTCAAACATGTAGTGCACATACTGTTGGTCTTGCTTTGTTTGATTTTATTCATAAACATTGTCTTGACACTAATAAGTGGGACAAACCTTAAAAAGGTTGAGTTTCAGGTACAATGGAAGCCTGTACAATGTTACCTTAGAAAAGGTTGATGAGTTCGGGGAGGAAGACATCTTCAAAGCATTCTTTTCAAAGTTAAGGGTAAACTGAGCCAATTTAACTAAGATTGTACAGCCTTGATGAAAACATACAAATTAACTCCCTGTAATGTCAGAGTGTTGATAGAACTGGTGACCTAACTTTGCAGATCAATGTAGAGTTCAACCACTTTTATCACATTGCTCAGGTATGCATGGTAAACTGATGAGTTGTTGCACACTGACATTGATCAATCAGGTGTGTTGTCATTTTAACTATCAAATTGAACAGATGTTTTTCACTGCCCTCTCTGATTGAGTATATCAAACCTGTTTCACCACTGGCCACATCAGCAACACTGATGGGTGTAGGTGGGTGTGATTTCCTTGGTGAAACAAAAAAAAAAGAATGAATAACTGTGCTTTGGTGTTCCTGTTAGCGCACCCAGCTCTGATGTCACAGGGCCCTGGAGTACACTTGTTCATCACTACAGCAAGGTAAGAAATTAAACCACTCAAAGTCAGCAAAAACATATTTTCAGGAAGTGTTGAGGTACTCTTTCAATCTGTTGTCCAGAGACCATGATAAATATTTTTTCTAACTACATTCTATCATTCGTCATCAAAAGTAGCTAAAATGCTACATTTATGCATATACATCTTAGCTTTGTCTCTATGCACAGAGGCCTATGAATGACTGATCGGTGGCTTTTGGGAACAGGTCCCATTGACCTTGTCAATTGATTACTCCATCCAGATGGTGCCAATGTCTGTTTCAAAAGTCATTGTTTGTCTATTAAAATGAGCTTAAAATTCAAATGACCTTCACAAAAGAATCCTGTAATACAAAGAATATGATAGATATAAAACAAAAACATATTGAAGAACAATATGATTAATTTACTAGCATAAATAATGAAAAAACACCTATGGCCAAGGAATTAAACAGATGTTTATCTTCATGTTGTCTTCCGAAAAGTTTCCGTTCACTTGAATTATTAGACAGTTATTAAGTTGTACACAAGAAAAGAATATGCTGAAATAATTCAAGTTGTACTCGCACAATTTATGTATTCTCACTTTGCATTTACATTGACACTACTTAAAAAAATGAAACAAACTCTAAATGTTCAAATTTAACAAATAACTGCAGATTTACTTCCTGTAACCTCAAATTCAACTTTTTTTGCATCAATTTAATTTACTGCAATGACACCTCCAGTTTGTGTTGAAGTGCCAAAACACACATTTTCAGATTCATTATACTTTGACACAAGGGACAGGTAAATTAAAGGGTTGTAGTGAGTTTTCTTTAGCCATGGACCAGGAATGTTTATAGGACACTTAAAGCTGGATAAAAGTCCAAAGTCTGGACTATTAAGGCATTCTTATGTATAAAATCTATATTGTATAATCCTCTTTCGCGCCATTATTACAATTATATCACATCTAAAGGCTTGTAGACCTGTGGAGAAGATCAGGGCATGTACTTTCTTCCTTTCATCCTAGGAATGATATGTATATCTCTGATGTCATCATGCTGAAGCAGCCAACACAAGTAGCGCTCCGTCCCCATGCCCCATCCACTGGTGAGGAGTGGTTTCACTTGACGCATGTTAGTGTACCATTTGTAGGACTGCTCTGGCACT
>NC_048421.1:3955998-3959760 GCF_013103735.1 Etheostoma cragini | reverse complement strand
CCATGCCCCATCCACTGGTGAGGAGTGGTTTCACTTGACGCATGTTAGTGTACCATTTGTAGGACTGCTCTGGCACTGCATGGTGCCTGAGGGCCTCTAGTACCATCTCAGGGGTGGAATGACGTTCACCTAGACCCACAGTCTCACCCAGCCCCAGGAGAAGGTCAGCAGCTTTGGCTTTGCACCGTCCAGTTCCCTCCACATAGGCCTGGTAGAAGGGAACTCCTAGATGGTCCATCTCAGTCAGCCAAACCGCGCCCCCATATTTCTCTATCAAGACATGCTCTCCTTTGCGTGTAAGCTTTCTGCCAAACTGCGGCTGGCCATCTTGTACCCAAGCTAAGCAGTCAACAGATGGCATCATGGGAATGGCCTGGTCTAGAGGGACTCTTGGGAGTGGAGTTTTTACATCAAGCTTACTGAGCATGGCTTTGACATGTGCAAGGGTCCCGGCAGTGTTGAGGATCATATCAGAGTGTTTCTTCAACATGGACTTGGTGAGATGAGCCAAGTATCCCTCTGCTATGGAAATGGCATTGTCCATGTCACCCAAAAGTTCACACTCCACATGGTAGAACTGGTTCAAGTGTGTGGCATCAGGATCTTCCCCTCTAAAGCTGGGGGATATGTAGTACGTCCCCGGCAGGTTGTCTTGGAAGCGAAGGAAATATTCAAGCACAAATTGCATTGAGTCAGCCAGGTAGATCCTTTGGCCCAGCAGGTTTACAGAAACTGGTTCTGAGTCAGATCCCAAGCCCATTGGCGAAGAGATGGTGTCTGTGGTGAGAGGGGTTAAAGCGTAGGAGTAGTGGCAGGAAGTGTGGAAATATTCCACTGTGCTGTGGAAGAGAGTGTTTTGAATCTGGAACAGGTTGCGATACCACTGGCTCTTGATGGCCAGTGTGGAGTGGGACTGAGGGTCTTGCCATGAATGAGGAGGCCTGCACTGGGTGATTTTTGAGTGGATCTTTTTGAGGGACTCTGGATCAGCATCTGGGCCATCCAATGATGACACATATCCAGGGTAGCTTTGGAAGCATTCTGTTTGCAGCTCAGAAGGCTTAGTGCCATCTGGTGAAGGTAACAGAGGGATTAGCTTGGCATGAGCATAGTCAATCTCAAGGCCCTCAAAGATCAGTGCAACACCTTGAGCTCTCATTCCCTCTTTTAGAAGTTGGGCAACTTTATAAGTGGCCAAGATCAGTTCTTTGTAGTCAGTTTCCTCCAGTTTAAAGATGTCACTGGACAGATGTTTGCGTGGCACTACAACTGTTAGTCCAGGAGTGTTTGGGTATGGTGTCAGGAAGGCAACATGCTCATTGTCTTCCCACACTCTCCACTGTTGCTGCTCTCCGCGTACAATACAACTGAACAGGTTACCATTGGAAGCGTCTCCAAAGAACTCAAAGCAAGAAGGTGCATTTGGTGTTGGCAGTCCGTTTCTAATCTTGGCTTGAACCTGGGCCAGTGCCTCATGATCCCAGCGGGGGCCACTTTTTGAGGTGCAGTAGCCAGGGTTGTGAGTGTGGAACTCCTCTTCAGTGGCAAGATGAGGCTGCCACTTTGGCTCTACGCCATGAAGCGGGAGCAGTCTGATTTGTGCTGGCTGGTCAGGGGTTGGATTGAAAACCAAAGCACAGCGCTGCACTCCCAATTGCTCACATAGCAAGCTTGACACTGCTCTTGCTCCTTGTAGCAATGCCACAAAATCAGGTGGAGCCAACTGGAAGATGCTGCTTGCCCCACTAAGAGTCTTTCTAGTCAGAATGGTTGACCCAGGGATCCAGGGGTTGGGATTGAGGTAGGCAACTAGCTCATCTGTTTCCCAGATCACATCAGAGAAGCTCTTCAGGGGCCGGAAGACCTCTACTCGTGAAATTCCACCTATCATTGAGGCCACAAACATTACTCCAGCGTTTGTTTCAATGATAGAATCACCTTTCGAGTCTACAGCAATGATTCCTGCACAGACCCCATCTAGATTTTCAGCCATCACTTCTCTACATGCCTGCCTAAGGCTATACCCTTTTTGGTGGTAGAGACTGGCTATTTTCTGTGCAACAGTCTGCCTCAGAAATACATCTCCATCTCCAGAGCAGGTAATAGCTAACTTGTCATCAGCATATATTCCTGCCCCTACTACTGCTGTATCCCCAACTCGCCCTTTAAGCTTTCCGACTAACCCCCCCGTGGACGATGCAGCAGCCAACCCATGCCAACGATCCAAGGCCACAGCTCCAACTGTCTGAGGGTGATTGTTTTTTGAGGTGTCTCCAACAGTGAGCTTTGCAGCTAACTGTCTGTGACGTATGTCAGTGTAGAAATACTCAGGCCCAACAGGCTTCTGCTTCTCCTCCAACCCTTGCAGAAAGTCCTCAGCTCCATCTCCCACTATGAGTGAATGTGGACTCTTCTCCATGACACATCTAGCTGCTTTTATTGGGTTCTTCACACTTCGCACACAAGCAACAGATCCTGATCTCATTGTATTACCTTCCACAATGGTTGCTTCCATTTCATTTTTGCCATCTTTATTGAATACTGAGCCTTTCCCTGCATTAAACAGGAAGCAGTCCTCGAGAGCTTCTACTGACTTTTGAACTGCGTCCACACTCCTTCCACCTTGTTGAAGCAATTGGGATCCAAGGGTTAAGGCTGTCTGTAGAGCAAACTCAATAACGGCATTTACTTCAGTGTTCAGCATTATCTCTTCTCCAGCACCACCATGGATCACCAGAGTGTAGTCTGTGCTCATGCCAGAGGTGGAGTCAACAGTAGTTTTGCCATTGTTTGGAATTGCTGAACAGTGGTTTGTCTCTCCATTGATTTTCTCATTTTCACCTTGATTCAGTAGATGCTCCAGGCCCCCCGTTTGGTGTGCAATGGCATACCTAACAGCTAGAAGAATCACTAACTTCAGGTTTATCTTCAGGTGTTCCTGAATCTTTTCCAGTGCCAGAGCAAAGCTCCCCTTTCCATTAAGCAAAATGCGAACCTTGTCTCTCTTTCCAAGGTAGGTTACAGCCAGCTGATCTTGGGCATAAACATTCCCTACTCCACACTCCACGGCCTCCATCAGATCTGTACCTGTGAGGTACACCGATGGACATCCAAAGGGGTCCAGGTACTTCTTCAGTGGGTTGTCAAATGGCAATGATCGGCGCAGGGCAGCTAGGTGGGGACCAACTCCTTGACCACCTTTGGTGTTTCTGATGAGCCTTTTATGCTCCAAAAATGCAACATGGAACAAGCGTAGGAGGTCAGTAGTGTATTGGATTGAGTTATCTGGGCCAATGCAGGATATCAAGGCACCTACTAACTTTTGAGAATGCATAGTGAGTGAGTAAGTAGGATCACAACGGCCATGTTTGTAGTGGCGCATATGGGTAGGTGTGACAAGCATGTGATTGGAAGCAGATTCCCCAAAAGTCTGCCTCAGGGAAAGCTGCAAAGAGAAATTTATCCAAGCATCATACAGGCCTCTCTGCCCTCTGAGAGCAGAAAACACATCAGGATAGGAAGGCACATCAAAAGTGAGAACTGGGTGTGTTGCTTTCAAGTCACGGCTCAGTTTGGGGGTAATTATACCTTGCAAGGGGAATGTTAGGGAAGTTGGACAGACACATTTAACATTATTTACTGTGACAGACCCATTCACATTTACTGTGTCGGTGTGGACTAGGTCTAAGTCAGCAGTCTCAGACAGATTGTAAACATGCTCAGTCATAAGCCCAGCCACCATCCCATCCACAGCACTGTGCT
>NC_048421.1:3947433-3955898 GCF_013103735.1 Etheostoma cragini | reverse complement strand
GAGCTGCAGGACACGGCTCACCTCTTGCAAGGTAACATCCAACTCTGGAACAGGGTAGTTGAGAAGGGTCATCCTGTTCATATGGAGGAGGCTTGATAGAGAAGGAACAGAGCGAAAGCATGAATGGTGATGCCAGGTACGGGTTCCTTGATGGTTTATACTGTGAAATAGAGTTAGAAGCATATGAAGAGTACTGAAGAAAAAAAAACGTGTACCTGCACTTAAAGCGTATATGACTGTACTGCCGCAAACTATGCTTGTAAATATTTAATGAAAGCTGTTTTATGTATGTATTGTACATGTATACAACGTTAGCAAAAAAACATGCATTTAACCTTGACAAACAAATGCCACTTAAACACAAGCAGAAACAAAATGTTTTCAAATAAGTGAAGTAAACCACAGTTAGGTGTTGAATATCGGCTCTATAATTAGCCGGAGTCAGCACGACAAACTCAAAATCATCAGAAGCTGCCAAATAGGTGTTCTCTACTAAATACATTCCACACAGAATATAGTGGATAAATGTCATTATGTAACCTTTGTTTTTAGAGCCAAGAGCTCTAAATCCATGCTGCTGGTGTGTCACTAGGAAAAGCAATGCCAGGCCATCTATGCCAGTTGGAATATGGGTCCTAATGACTTTGGTGTCTCCCTGCCATTTCACTTTGGGCCACCATGAGGTTGACTTTTTAGTTGTTTTGTGTGACGTGTGTCACGACAGATAAGGATAGTGGCATCATGAAATTCTATAATATGTTCCCACAATGAAAGAAGATGCAGTTTCAGGACTGCAGTCACAGGGCTGCTTTTTCACAACCCTAGTTACCAAACTAAACTGTGTGAAACACTGTGCAAGTGACATCACAGCCAGCTAGCTATGAAGGGTTAACATAAGGTTTAAGTTCAAACACAGGGTTTGGGTTTTGTCCTCATAGAACCCATAATGAATTGTAAAGTGTATTGCTGCGTTTGGGCTCATATTTACTCATTAAAACGTTGAGTTGTAGGAAGGTTCAAATAATTATCTGTGTCATGCCAGTTATGTTCGGTAATTACATTCTAGTATATACCTGAAAAAATACCCTCCTAGGAATATGATCCTGAAACTGCAGCTTTCTCTTTTGCATGTACATGCTAAACATAAAATTGGATACAGACATCCTTGTTACCTTCAGGATGAGTTTTGGTGTTAACTTTTCACCTAGCGTCAAGTCAAAAACTTTATTTCTGCATAAACTTTGGACTATGATGAAATACCTGCAAAACCACTGACATTCCCTCAGCCTCAACTGTGTTCTCTGTTTAATGCTAATTGGCAAATAAATGTTAGCATTCTAACAAACTACATGTAGTTTTTGGAGGGGGGGGGGGATGACACAGGACTTGTCCCCCCTTGTCCACTCCTTTGTGGTGCCACTGAGCATTGTCATTGTGAGCATGTATGCATGTGGACGTTAGCATTTAGCTTAAAGCATCACTATTCCTACATATAGTCTCACAATGCCACTAGCGTATCTGTAGTAACATACAGCACACACACACACACACACACACACACACACACACACACACACACACACACACACACACACACACACACCAACTAGCATGCGCCCATCGCATTGGCCTTTACATTTCTTTCACATGATACCCAACCTTTCTCCCATTAGTGTAACCAGTAATTCAATTATCTGATTGTACTTCTTAATGAGACAATACCCCCTGGAATCAGTAGCTTCACGGACCTAAGTGATGACCCATCTGCTCTCACGTGAAAGCAGTTATTCCCTTTAACCACTCCTCTGTACAAAACCAAAACTGGGCATTTTTTGTTGTTGGTGGCCAAGGCAATGCATCCCACGCTGAATGAAAATTAGATTTCTCCTGATTTGTCTCATCAGATCGAGTCCTCCACACAATGCTGGCTGTCTGTGTTCTAGCTGATGATGGATTCAGGTTTTGCAATGATACTGGTCTTGTGATTCCAATAGCTCATTTAATCAATACAAGCAATACTACCAGTACTACTACTTTCATAGGTTTTTTTCTTTAATATAACACCACATCTGGTTTACACTCCATGAGATTTGGATTATCAGATTTTGTGGACATTAAAGTTGTTTTTTTTTATCATTCTTTTTTATTTGAAATTACAAATTTCACATTTCACATTTCATCAGTTTCTCTTTAGTGCTCTCACTTTAAAGGGTCAGTTCACCCAAATTCCATGAAGAGATCTTTTTTTCTTTCTCATTTAGCCCAAGCTGTGTCAAGCCAATCTGCTGAGATTTTGAGATTTCCATCTCTGAATTTTTGTCGCCAGCACAATCAAGGTACAGTGAATAGGATTTAGTTTGAGCTACTCAAAGAATTGCATTTTGAAGATTTTTGTTGTTACGGCAACATCTTTCATCTTTCCAAAACCAAAATCCCAATTTCTTGAGATAACCCACAGAAATGGTGTCAACAGTTTACTTTTGAGTAAAAATGAGAAAAGAAATGTACCAATGAAATAGTACCCATAAAAAACTTCTCACAGGGAAGGCTGTGGATTCATGACGCTGTTTGTGAAAATACGCTCTTCTCATCAACTTGTTAAATTGCAATATTCATAGATTTCAGGTTTCATTCTGGTCTCTGTTTTCATTTCAAACTTAAAGAAACAAAACGCTAGTTCTCGTTTAAAGAAGATTACTCCATCACCAATGAAAGAACTGTTCCTAATCATAGAGACCGTGATATTACTCTAATATTTGCAATCATGATTTGTTTTCCATTTAAAAACTAAACTTCACAACCCCAAAACTGCCAAAAAGCAATCAAAGTGACAGAAGACTATTTGTGTTTTTCATTTTGGTCATTAGTTACATATCCCAAAAGATATGATAGATAAGATTCCTCAAGTATTTTTATTTACCATTTACACCTAAAGTACAAAAACAACAAGACTTCAAGTTTCAAACTATTCATTCAGAAACACATACTTCACATCATCTCTTTTCACATATTCCTTTGTTTGAGAGAGAATGTCAACTTACCTCAAAATGGAAATTTCTGGAAGATCTGGCCAGTTGGTTGGATGGAACAACAGTCTGTGGAAGGAAAACTTGGTTGGACTACAAAAACAAGGATTGGTTTATAATATAGTGGCAGTGACTCCAATTAAGCAAATAAGTGTCTTGCCCCCCGCCTCTCCCCCCCCCCCACCCTCTCTCTCCCTCTCTCTCAGCCTGTCTCGATCCTATGTGTTCGTGGGTTTAACATATAGTTACATGTCTGTTACACAGTCTGACTTTACCAAAACACCCTCACCATCATCATGTTTAAAGTAACTTTTAGCCATACGTAACAGGAAGTATTGTCATGGTAAAAGCACCAATCCTCATTGGGATACATACAACTTGGTCTTCAATATTGCTAAGGTATGCCTGAATCTACAGACATTAATGGGTCCAACGTGCTCCCAATGTGACCTACCAAGAGCCAGCCTCAACAACGTGTCTTGTGATCAGGCAGATTCATTGTCTACCTTTGAGATTGTCACAATCAAATAGCTTGTAAAATTAACCTCTGAGGTCCTCATGGCACACACAACTCCAGTCATTATTTTAGATTGGGTATTGGGTATTTTGGCCTTTATTTTTGACAGAACAGCTGAAGACAGGAAAGGGGAGAAAGAGGGAGAATGACATGCAGCAAAGGGCCGCAGGTCGGAGTCAAACCCCGGCCTGCTGCGTTGAGGAGTAAACCTCTGTCCATGGGCACACACTCTACCAACTGAGCTATCCGGGCACCCAACAGCTGTTTAGTTTTAATCAACTATTTGACTTATTTGGAATAACAATTTCAATTCAAAGTGTCTGTTTTTCACTTTTTTATTCAACCTCAACATTACACAGAAGCATGTCTAATGAAGTGCAGCTTAAGTTCTTTCAGGAAGACTTATTTCACATTTCTCTCTCTCTCTCTCTCTCTCTCTCTCTCTCTCCCAATCCGGATCAGCTACACTCTCATCACCTGACACTAGGCGTTCCCTCTGTCAGTTCAAACCAACCAGATTTTGCCACAACGTTTTGAGCTATCAAGTTGTTGCATTCAAACTTTTAACCTGTTTTAGTCTTTGCTGCTGTCATTGTAGGAAAAATGCAACTTTCAGTTCTCCTCATTCCCGTTGCCGAGGGTTCCTCCGTCATGAGAAGCCCCGCTCCAGTTCACATCCACGCAGTTCTTCAGGCTCTTCCTTCATCACCACCAATGTCAAAACTCCATCGGGGGATATTCCTTGTGTATCCATGGCTTCTATCCGTACACACACACTATAATTTTAACTACAATGGAGTATAATAGCCACAGACTCAACACATCAACCTATTATGCAGCATGTTCATTTAATATTTCACTCTTAAATGAAGTCTCTCCTAAATGAAATGTCTGCTGTATAGATACACTGGTACATGCATCGTTTTAACATTTTGCTTCAGTTTCAACTCACATCCAGTGGCAGAAGAGATGTTCTGATCTTTTACCCGTATTCGTCAGCCGTACTACAAAAATACTCTTCTACAAGTAAAAGTCCTTCGTTGAATAATGTCCTGAAGTAAAAGTAAAGAAGTAATATCATCGAAATACACATAAAGTACCATAAGTTACTCTTTTAGCACAACTGGACTGGAGTAAATAGTGCAGTATTCCCCATATGAAATGAAGTGGAGTAAATGTATAAAGTACAGGAAACTCAAGTGAAGTACCTGGTATTTGAGTATGTGTACTCAAACCCAAAATGGTGTACTACCACACCACTTGGTCATGCAAAGGAAGGACACAGACATCACCGGCAGGAGTAATCTTAACTCTTTTTGAAAGCATAGACTGTGGTCAGCAGTAGTGGAAGAAGTATTCAGTATCATATCCTTTACTTCAGTAAAAGTACTAATACCACAATGTAAAAATACTCCGTTAATAGTAAACATCCCGCATTGAAAATGTTACTCATGTAAAAGTGTGTAAGTATCATCAGGCAAATGTACTTAAAGTATTAAAAGTAAAAGAATTTAGTGCAGAGAAATCCTCACATTTTAGAAACTGGAAATGATTAAAAACCGTTCTGTCAAAAAGTCTAAAAAGTGTTGAATTGTCTAATGACATCAGCTGGATGTGTAGGCCTATGAATTGTTGGGTAGTTATATTTTTAATTTTATAATCTACATATCTTTTGGGGAAAAAAATCTAAAATTTGTAAAGTAATTAGTAATCTAATCTTTCAAAATAATAAGCAAAGTTGTATTTTTATTTAGATGATTTACTGTCGGGAGATGCCCTAAAACTGAAAGTTCAAGAAAAGTTTCAATTTTACCCATTTCTTTGCAAGCCCTGGTCATTTATAATAATGCTTTCACAATCTGTGCGTCATGTGGAACTTATGCCAACACAGGATATTTTTTCCATGACCTTTTTTACTTTACACAGCCAAAGTGAGAAATGTATGATCATGTGTCAATTAGAGAAGTCTCACAGGTTGTCGGCTCATCACTGACCCGGTCATGATGTTGGACAAGTTAGTCAGGGATAGTTACCCAATCAGTTCTTGGAAATCAAGCTCATTGTACATAATACTAACTCTGAAATATGCAAGAAACTTGAAAACATTGAATTAACACATTCATCTGATTAGTAGATAATCAACATGAGTTGAGTCAGTGGTGCATGGGTCAGGGGCTGATTTACATTACACAAGAAACGTTGCATGATTATAAATGCAGGGGTTACCTTCACTTTTAGTTTTAGTTTGACGGTGTGTGCGTGTGCGTGTGCGTGTGCGTGTGCCTGTGTGTGTGTGCGCCTGTCAATCTGTTCATACATATATATATAGCTTCAAATAATGTAGTCTAAGACAGCCATACCAGGCATCAGGAAAAGCAAAGTCACGAAGGAAAAAAGTAAGTTTATTTCTGTTGCTTGAATTTATTGGGGTGTTTTTCTATGTTGTATATTTACACAGTATACATATAAATTATAAAGAAAACTGTAATTTAAAAAATGTAATCTTTTCTCCGCTTTTCTTTCTTGATATGAAGATTGATAAAATGACAATTGATGAATGATATAACTATGACACGTCATTAGTATGTCGACCATAAATGCAACATTGCAAGTCCGGCTGGGCATCTTGCTGCATCTCTCTTTCTCTTTCATAATTCATTTGTTGAATATATTAGGCCATGTATTGATACAGTATCTGTATTATGCAAATTATAAAACTGCTTAATGGGCCAAATGTAGGTTAGTAAAAGGCTTATGAACATTCAACAGGGACTCATCGGCCATAATTGTTAATGTAAGAGTTAAGGCACCCAAATACTGCCATATTATCAAGACAAATAGAAATAGAATAACAGGCAACAAACCAAATTCAGTAATAAATAACACAAATGTCAATAACGTTCCATAAGACTATATTATAATTTGAAACTAACCAAGAGGAGACTCGTTGATATTACAGTAAATAATCTCTGTTTTCAGAGTGTCCTTACCAAGACAGGCAGCCGCACAAATAGCACGGTTACTTTTATGCGTTCAATCAATAGAGACAGGACAGGCAGCAATTCTGGCATGTGTAATGTAAATAAAAATGCTCACTTTTTGTGATCTTAAAGCAAAATTATTTAAGCACACTTGTCACAATACAGTTTGTTACAGTTTTTTGTTTGTTTTTTCAATTCCTAACAAGCATCAATCAATATAGAAAGCCACTTTTCATACAGTCTGCATTACCAACATGCATCTTGGCCAAACCTTCAATGTGGAGAAAAAAGTTCATGGATTTTGGGGAATGTGGTCATTGAATGCATTTTGGGCAAAATGACTCACGTAGACGTCTATTTTGCTCTCTGTGTGTGTGTGTGTGTGTGTGTGTGTGTGTGTGTGTGTGTGTGTGTGTGTGCGTGCGTGTGTGCGTGTGCGTGTGAACATGACTTATTGGGACTTTGACTATTCACCGTTACCCCCAGAGTTAGGCAAGTCGATACATACCCTTGTCATCGCCGCGCGTGACTCTGTTTGACGCGGAATAAACAAGATTTACTTACTGCAATGACTTTTTGCATCAAAGGTTTAACTTGGATTTGACTATTCAAATTTTTACAAGTATATATATTGTACTTTTAGTAACTCAGACATTGGAACATCTTTTTTTTCTTGTAGATTAAGTGACCTTTTGGGAAGCTTTTCAATACTGGATATTAAAATTTTCTGGTTAGAACATACAGTATAAAATATAAAAAGTTGCTATACATGTAAATAAACAAAGGAATAATATTATACAAGAACCCCCCCCCCCCCCCCCCACACACACACACACACACACACACACACACACACACACTAGATGGAAGGGAGAGTGGTCTATGTGGTGTTGGCTCAAGGATTTGGCCTTGTTGTTGAGCTATTACATAACACACACAAATGCAAAACAAACACAACAAACACACAACAAAACACAAAGTAAATGCACATATATTGTATGTGAAGATTGTCAAATGCAATGGATAGAACCTGTTCGCTGATAAGAAAGCCCAACAACTTTAAAGATTAGTTACTGTGCAGAGCCAATCAGAGACTGAAAGGAGGAAGGTTTAATTTTATTGCAAGATCCGGTCATTTCTAAGAATTTTGGAAGAATGTACCTTCTGTTGCAGCTCCGTGTGGAGCAGTTTGCTAAATGCTTTCTTTTTTCATGATGTTTTACTGTGAGAACTGTATATCATGATCATGGAATTAAATATCCCAAATAAAAATACACAGTTGTGTAATAAACTGTGTCCAAGGTCCTATCCATTGGCTGCTAGAGTACCAACAAGACACTTTGCCATTAATAATTAAGTGTGATATAGCACACAGTTCGGGGAAATTATGTCTGTATTATTTTGTTGATGTATCAATATGGATATTGGTATCTATTTTTTATCTTCCCAGGTGGTGTCACAGCTTTTGGAGATTTGTCTTTACCCTGACTGAATACCAATATTGTTACTGCACAGTTTAACACAAAGTAAGCAATTAGGTGCATGATAATGATGTTCGGTTACACTAGACTGGCAGTCCTAGTCCCAGTCTTTGCTGCTATGCTTAACTGAACCAGATAAGTGCTCAGCATACGGCAACCAGGCGGGGCCTGTGTGACTTGCGCCTCTATTGTTACTGGGCTGGTGTCAGAATGTTTTATTACTGCTTGCACTGAAGTGCCATCATAAGAAATTTATTAGTAAAATCTATTGCTAAGCACTTTTCTCACCATAAAAAAATGCAAAACAAGGTGTTAAAAGGGAGCACCTTTACATGTCACAATTCTTACTCGCGCTTTATCTCATCCAAGCATCTCCAATATCAACAGGATGACCCTTCTCAACTACCCTGTTCCAGAGTTGGATGTTACCTTGCAAGAGGTGAGCCGTGTCCTGCAGCTC
>NC_048421.1:3946171-3947333 GCF_013103735.1 Etheostoma cragini | reverse complement strand
CTGGAAGACTGCAACGCACCCTCTGAACTGGCTGATATCCTCAACGCAGTGAGGCTGGGAGGAGGAAGAGACAGCCCATGCCTGAGATACTATGACAAGGTACTAGATCAAATGTGGTTAAACACTGCATGTATCCACCATCTACTTCCTCCTCCGTTTTAATGTTGCATGGAGATCTTTTTTTTCATTTCATTTCATATATTTATTATACAGGAAAGTTAGAAAAAGTAACATTACATTACAATACAAAAACGGGCCTGACTCAGTTTAAAAACTGGTTTTCAGCAGGTTCCTGTTCTGCAGAAACATAAAACATGGTTACAGCACGTCATAACAGACATTAATACAAGACATTGATATAAAAAAATGGATTTTGACAAATGAAATCCACAATACACTTACATAAAGACAAAAGACATTTATACAAAACATCATCAGGGCTGAACAAATACGGTCAGTGCAAACAAGGCTTGGAAAATAAATAAACTAATTTTTTTAATGTGTGCAAGTGTCACTAATAAAAAGGAGCCGTTTGTATGCCTTTTTAAAATGCGTGATAGTTGATAATGTTCTGATTTGATACGGAATGTCATTCCAAATCTTTGTATATGTGTAAAAAAAAGATTTCTGACCAAAGTTGTTTTTGTATGAGGGAACTGGGATAAGTGCCTGTGAAACCGACCTAGTGAGGCGTTCTGGTTTTCACGTCTCTCCCTTTTGTGTTTACATGTCAACCAAATCACGCACTCAGGTGACACAAACTTACTAATATAGTACATATAGTACATGTACAGTACCACTTATATTGGAATGCACTTTATAAATTGATTGACATAGCTAAGTCGTCAGCATTAACACTCAGGTCATGATAGCCTGTTAGGATATCAAGCCTCAAAGCAGGACGTAAAACAAGCTGAGCTAGTAAAATATTTCAATTCCCAAATGTGTAAAGCAGGTGAAGACAAAGGACAATATTTTTCCCTGACAGTGTTCAACTGATCACCAAAACATATTCAATTTTTCTTTTTTTTGACAGATGGTGAACCTGGTGGTGTTTAAGGACAGCACAGCTGGGATGGTGTTCGAGCACAGTGCTGTGGATGGGATGGTGGCTGGGCTTATGACTGAGCATGTTTACAATCTGTCTGAGACTGCTGACTTA
>NC_048421.1:3885072-3946071 GCF_013103735.1 Etheostoma cragini | reverse complement strand
AGTGCCAGAGCAGTCCTACAAATGGTACACTAACATGCGTCAAGTGAAACCACTCCTCACCAGTGGATGGGGCATGGGAACGGAGCGCTACTTGTGTTGGCTGCTTCAGCATGATGACATCAGAGATATACATATCATTCCTAGGATGAAAGGAATGAAGTACATGCCCTGATAAAAAGCACACCAGATCTTTGGGCCCTTGGATGTGATATATGTGAAACAATACAAGTTAGGTTTTGGGAAGTAGAAGGTAGAACAAACTAGAGATTTAATCACAAATCAAAATTGCCAAAAAAGCCGAAATTACTAAAATATTTTAACAAAAAATTATTAAAGGTGAATATGGATTTTTGTTTCTCTTATCTTATCTGTGTTTTCTTATCTATTTTCAAATGCCTATTTGGGACTTGTGGTTAATGGCTGCTTTTGTCAAATACTACAGACAAAATTAAAAACAATTGCAAATTTTCTACAGCTTTACAGCAGAGAAAAATGTTTGGTATGCTTTGTTAAATGTGCAGTTCTTGGTATAATTATATCAGATGCAAGGCTAGTGTGTGAATTCTAAAAAAAAAAAAGTTTAATATTAATCCCTGTCAATGATGTATGGTATGTGTGTGCTGTGTTGGTAGTACTGTAATGAAATCCTCAATAAAAATCAATCAATTAATCTAAGTTTTGTCACTGCTATTTGGAGCCAATTTGAAATAAATGTTTCTAGAATATGTAACTTTGTAAAACACAGAACACAACAATTAACAAAATAAATGTGACTAAAAGTTTCACAGTTTTTCTCATAAACTTTGACAATTATTCAGAGTAGTAGACACACTTGTATAACTGAAGTCTTTAGTTGTTTAAAGGTCACAGGTCTATTGGCAGGGCTCCTATTAAGGCTCTAAAGCCTGCAGTCCTTATGTAGGTCTACTTCTATTTTTGGTAATTAAAGCGTAATTTGAAGTAACTCAATAATTCTCTTCTCTGCTTCTCATCTTAGTTGTCAGATTCAAATTCATCTACCAAGCCTTATAGACCTGGTTCAGGTTAGATAGATCAGTCAATTGAGTCTCTAAATTATGCTGTTTTAGACACCCGGTGGACTTCCTTTGACACACTGAGCCCCTCTCTCCTCTCTCTTTCCCTCTCTGTGCATCAAGGTCCCAGAAAAACTTGTTACTAACTTAGCTCTGGGGAGTTTATTCCCCGGAGTCCTTATGTTTTTTTCTGCCCAGACAATTTCCTTGGATTATGGTGGCACCTAAATCATAGTTGCAGCTGTTTCTGTAGCACTGATCCGTGCCCTGTTATACCTTGCTACACCCTGCTACGCTCTACAGTGCCCTGCTACTTCCTGCTACGCTCTACAGTGCCCTGCTACTTCCTGCTACGCTCTACAGTGCCCTGCTACGTCCTGCTATGTCCTGCAGTGCCCTGCTACACCCTGTAACGCCATGCAGTGCCCTGCTATGCCATGAACTACTACAACTGCTGTTGCTAGTCATAGTTCCATTATCTTTATTTGTGACTATAAATACCCCAACAGGAACCGTCAGACTTAAACTGAATCAACATAGATTAGTCTCTGTGATGATATTGATTTACATGCTGAGAGAGTTAAAAGGTGACAGGCTTGTCATACATATGCTAGTGTTATGTAACTTCATAAATACCAGCAATACCTTCCCAAGGCGACCATATAAAACTGAAATGGGTCATAATGTTAAGAAAATATAAATCTCCAGGTCAACTCATTTGTGTTTGTCTACACCACACTCCGCGTTTGCTCTTTTTGACTCATTTCCATGTCTCTTATCTTGTGGGAAGAAGTTTCTGCATATATTAAATGTTGTTTTAGTCTCTTGAAAATTAACAGTAATAATTATAATAAAAAACAAACTCTAGTGTCTTGATAAAACACAGACTTGTAGCACCTTTGTGCAGTTTGACTGCTTCCTCCATTTTGGTTTGAGATCTTAATTCCAACTGAATATTTGCATCTGAAAAGCTCTCTTCTCCTCTTGCCCCTGGTCACTTTGGGCTCTTGAAGAATCCACTTGCTCAACCTGCTGGTGCTTCAGAGGAAGTGCATTTTAAAACGATGTTTCTAGGAAGACTTAGGAAATTCAGTTTGTCATTACTACTTCAGTTTAAGCATAAACCACCTTTAAAGAAGCGCCCTAAAGAAGCACCTTAAAGTTAGCTCCAATTAGTTTTGATGTGTGATTTATAATCAATCCATTTTTTTAACGTTCACAATGCCTTCTTTCTTATTAAAAGTACATTCAATAATTTATGGATCTTTTTTATTTAGGTCAAGGTAAACTTTATTATCCACAAGTAAAAAAATTCATGTGGTCAGCATTACACGCTCCATTGTTATTCAGCCTACTGCATAACATTAACAACATACAAAACATTAAAAGAAAGAAAAACAAGGGTAAGACAGACAAAGCAGTAAGAACATTAAGGAAACATGACAACCATGTATGAATAAATAAAATAGTTGAGTGCTGATTTATACAGTAGGCCTAGCCTATGGTCAAAGTTTAAAATGCCTACGAGTTTTTAAGTGTATTGTGCAGTCTACTGTAGGCAATAGATTTGCTCTACCTTGGAGTCCTAATTTTCCTTTGCAAGAGTCTGCCTAAATTACGGTTGCAGCCTACACAAAAGCTGCTTTAACTGTTGAAAGGCCTACATTTCTGAATATGTTTGTTTTATTTGCCACTCTTTCATTTCCACGCTGTACTTTAAGAGCATAGTCGCATTTCCCTCTAGCGTTCGGAGCTTGCATTAGCCATTAGCCATTAGCCTATCTAAGGGCCGAGTCATGGCGGCACAGACCCGGGCCCTGGTGTCCTGTAAGTGGCTGGCAGATGCTGTCAGAAATAACCTCGTCGGACCCAAGCTTCGCATCCTCGATGCTTCATGGTACCTCCCGAAAACGAAACGGGACCCGAGAGCTGAATTTTTGCAAAAGCACATCCCGGGCTCCTCGTTCTTTGACCTAGACGACTGCTGCGACAAGACCTCTGCGTTTGATCACATGCTGCCAACTTCCAGCCACTTCTCCCAGTATGTAGGAGATCTGGGCATCGGGAACAACACGCACGTAGTAGTGTACGACACTAGCGACTTTGGGTCGTTCTGCGCGCCCCGGGTGTGGTGGATGTTCCGGCTGTTCGGACACAGTTTGGTGTCGGTGCTGGACGGGGGCATGAGGAACTGGCTGGCGGACGGCTATCCGGTGACAGCGGACTACTCTAAGCCCGAGTGTACAGGGTTCACGGCGACTCTAAATCAGTCGTGGGTGAAGAGCTTTGAAGACGTGCTTGAGAACATCGGGACCAAGCAGGTCCAGGTTGTGGATGCCAGGTCAGCAGGAAGGTTCAGGGGAACTGAGCCAGAGCCCAGAGACGGTGAGAAAAGATTTATAAAACGTTTGCAGTGGGCAGTATTGATTTAAAGTGCACGCTAAGAAAGTTGTATGATACTAATATATTTCTATTCTGCAGGTTTTAGCAATGCATTATTTCTGGTTACAAATTTAGTTTATTAGGCCATACATGATGATTCTAATATGTTATGTATATAATTTGTGATTATTGTTGACATGTTATGGTCTTATGATGAATCAAAAAGTTATTAATGAAGTAACAGTTCCATCAAGCACATAGTTAAGCTGGAAGTAGCCTACTAGCAGTTTGACCAACAACAAAAAAACTTTACTCAAGGTCTACATGTTAGATTTTTTCCAGGGCTTTCTGCCACATATCATGGTCTTCATTAGCCGATTTTGTTTGCTCAGTTGTAGATGGTTTAATTGTCATGGATACAACTAAACCATTTCCATCACTACAAAGCAAACTCTATCTGATGGCCATGAAATGTGGCTGACAGTTCCAGAAGAATAAAGGTCAAGTGAACCTTAAGTGGTGTTTTTATTTTTTACTTTTTTGAATTCTCAATATTTCCCTAAAATTTTGCATTGTTTCTCCATCTGTCTCATCGCCGCAGACACGCTGCCAGGTCATTTCCCCGGTGCAATCAACATGCCGTTCAGTTCCTTCTTGGATGCTTCTGGAAAGGAGCTGGGACCTGAGGGACTGTCCAAACTGTTCAGAGAGGCCGGGGTAGACCTGAAGCAACCACTCTGGGCTTCCTGTGGGTCCGGTGTCACAGCGTGCCATGTTGTTCTGGCCGCTCACCTGCTCGGACACCCTGGGGTCTGTGTTTATGACGGCTCCTGGTCTGAATGGTTTAAAAGAGCATCTGCAGAGCTTATCATCTCCGAGGGAGAGCAAAAGAAGGTGTAAATGAAAGACGAAAGGCAGTGGACTACTACTACAAGCAAGGATGTGATTCTGCTTTCACAAGAAAAAAACAGTGTGTTTGCTGCCAACAAGTGATAAATCAACACTATTGAACTAACCTGATAGTGTATCACTACTACTCTCTACTTATACTGAGGAGGTAGTACATGCTGCATAAGGCTGCGTACAAGGAGCTTATTATGAAACAGTTGCAAGTTTTAACAGTTGTCAGAAAAGTGTATTAAAGTCTCCTTTACTAATGCAGATTATCTGACTTTCCTAAGAAAAGTTTTGTATTTTAGAAAGCTTTACAATATCCTGAAATGACATGCTTTGTTGCTTTGTTTGTCACTTTTGTGTCTCATCGTGGATGAAATCGTCCTGTTATGTGACTCTTTACCATTAAGATAGAGGACGTTTGATTCTTGGAAGAAGTGCACTTAGGTCATGTGGATATAGATGAATTATTTTGTTAAAATAAATGGCGACGTCCTTATTTTGTTATGCTACATATGGGTTCAGTGTCATATTTTTGTATCCCATTAAAATATGTCTAGTTTATGACATGGTTGGAAAGACTCCTCTACTCAGTACCCAGCAAAGTAAATATTTAGCTTTGTTGGAAGGCCATGGAGAACAGAAGGGCAAATATGGATTTTAGTCTTGATCCCTCACAATCCATGGGATTATAGGAAACTATTTTCTTTTTCTTCCAGTCTTGTGCTCATTTTGATGTCCAAATATGTTGCTATTGTTTTCCCACATTAAAACATTTTAATCGTTGCGAAGTTACTGAAATGTAACTCGGTGTGAATCCCAAAAATCTATTTATAAAATGCAGCATGATATTAGGCCAACAAAAAGACTGCAGCTCTCAAACAACAGATTTATTTAAAGAAGAAAAAAAGAAATCGGAATGCTGACGCAAAGAAAATCAAAACCAGTTCAGTCTGGTTCCTGCTTGATTTGAGGTGTCTGGCAATATGCCCGATTTGTTTTTGAACAAAGTTAATTCTTTTTAGCTTTTGTCATACCATGGTGGTGCTATGTGTAGCCACCATGGACAATGAACAGAAACAGTTTAACTCACATGCAACCAGAAATTTGTACTAATGTGAAAACGTTTTTTATAAGGGGAACCATTTTGAGAGTGGCTTAAGCTTGCTGTGAAAGGTGTGGACTTGTTCCAACCTGCATTACTGTCTTTTGTTACAGACTATTTGGCATTGTAATCTTTAAACTGTTAAACATTGCTAATAATGAGTTATTATAACCATGGTTTATAATTTCAGCTGTTGCAATGTTCTACTGGGGTGAAAAGAAAGAAAAGATCAAAAAAGCATTACTGTGGGGCAAAATGAAAACAAACAACTCTTTTTGAACAATTCTTCTGGAGCTATGCACTTTGCCTACTGTATCTGCAGAGGTATGTATTGCTTTAAATAAATCAAACTTTACTCCCTGCAATGGACAGCAGCTTCAGTAATCATATATTAACGTTAAAATAATCAAATTTGTGGTGTTTACATCACAAACAGAAACTTAGCAAAATAAAACTACTGAATGGTGGAAGTGCATATGACCTGCAGAAACATGGCAAGGTGATTGGCACACAGTCTGCTGCAGTGTTACTTTGACTGATCATTTTTGCAATCTATATTATACATAACTTAAGGTGAAACATTTGTGAAGCCAAGTGTTGTATTCATGAAAACCTTTCAAAATGGCTTTTTTGGTGCATATTTTTCCATGTAGCTCTCAGTCTCTGCCAAGGTATGGCTGCAGCCTGGAGCCCTCCTGACTGGTGCCAACCCCAAGCTTCTATTTTTCAAAATAAAAGTTTGCTCCTGGTCCGCTATGTCTTTGTTCTTTGGTGTTTTAGATGATTTTGAAATAAATAGAACTGCAATTGTGCTAATGAATATAATTATTCTTTCAGCAGATGTCTTGGTTAACCTCTTCTTATCTAAATTTTAGATTATATCAGATCCCCTTGTTTTGATAACATTTTTAATTATTGTAGCCTAATTTTAGGTATCATATTGTAAGCATATAATTGTAAATGTGTATTATTTTAAGTATTAAGTGGGTGGCTTCATTGTAGAGCTATACTTATTTCACTTGGCATGCGTTTTCATGTTATGCTTTTCCTTTTTTTTAACTGTTAAGAATTTGCAAATAAGACAGTAATAAAAGAAATTGTACATTTTGCCAAGTGTAAACCAGTACAGAAGGCACCAAAAGATTGTTGGGGGGTGTCATGTCCCTTTCCCAATCATTTTGGAAGGTCATAGAAAACTGTATTGCTGGCAAATGGAGGGCCAAATCTACTTTGACTATAGATCCCAAAACTCCTCCGGTAGACCCTTAAATAAAAAACGAACAGTCCCTTATTATAAATTTACACATTGAATATTGGTTTTGTATGCACTATGCACAGTATATTCTAAATATTGAGTAGAGCCCCTTTCATTTTGAAACAAATAAGAAACGGAGTGAAAGGAGATTCATTAAGGGGGCTTGATTCAAAATGATTGAATCATCCAAAGACCTGGGCTACCCCAAACGAATGCCACAACAAAGATGGCCGACCGTCTCTGACGTGTGTCACTCGAATGTCCCGAAAACTGCCTGAAGGTCCTAACGAAATAAACAAATTGGGGTCCTTTCTTGCGAGAGGTTAGCTCTCGAAACGGTGTTACGAGTCACATTGTTTTACACAACTGTGGTAAATTAACAAAAATAACACCAATATATGTCTATTAGATAGTTTTGGGGATGTTGATAAAATCGAAGTTCCCTTTGGTTTGGTCATTTACGCCCTAACTATCCCAGTAGTTTGGTTTTATAACGTCGAAGGGTGTGTTTCTTTTCGGTCGCCGTCAACACAGCAGTAGCGTTAGCAAAGCAACCAAGCTAACGTTCTCAAACCCACGTAACGGTAATTCTGCTTTTAGCTAGCCAAACAATAAAAGAGGTAAGTTCAGTTGTACAGTATGCCGTGTATCAATTGTTAGTGTTGTAGGTGTATTTTTTTTCTTCTGTTTAGGAGGTTACGTTGGCTAAATGTAACGTTACCTTGTAATTTCTCCTAGTCTTATAAACCAATAAATCGATGTCGATGATATCTTGTAAATGGTCAACATGTAGCGTTAACGTCTTCTGCTATATTCAGAAGAAACCATTTTGGCAACGTTACTAGTCTGGGTAGTTACTGAATAATTAATCTGTTTTGGGTTGTTTTTCCACAGGGAGGCGTTGATGAGCAGTAATGTCTGGTATCGCTCTTAGCAGACTGTCCCAGGAGCGCAAAGCCTGGAGGAAAGACCATCCGTTTGTAAGCAGCAGCCCCTTGATCCCTATTCAGTATCAAGTCTTTGCCCCGTCCTTTCATAGGTTTATTTCCAAACGTGCATTACAGCTACTGACACAAAGCACAATACAGTTATGTTAACAAGCGCTCAGTTATGTTCTGTGTCTGTTGTTAACCACACAGGGTTTTGTTGCTGTGCCCACGAAGAATCCTGATGGGACCATGAATCTGATGAACTGGGAGTGTGCCATTCCTGGGAAGAAAGGAGTACGTTAGCTACAGTTGCATATCAAAGTAGTCTTCAGAATGACCAGCAGCCTTTAATACTTTTAGAATACTTTAGCAAGTTGTATATATATTTGTATGTTGTCTGCTGCTTTCACACTTGCATTCAGAATCACTGTATTAATGGCAGATTGTTAAAGGATTGTCCTTTTTATTATGGTTTTGGTCTTTCTGCATGTTAAACGACACACATAACAGCTGCCAAAGAGTGACTGTTACTCCCCACACACACACACACACACACACACACACACACACACACACACACTAATTACGCACTGTGCACTTTACAATGTGGGTAGAAAAAGGATTTAATGCAGGTATGGTTGACTGGAGAAGTTTCTATGTTATATATTACTTGTTATTTTGGCCAATAGCCAGGCCTACTCACCTGTCCACAGTGTTAATGAGGAACTCTCTGACAAAGATGATGTACCTGCACACACACACACACACACACACACACTCACTCACATACGCACTATGCACTTTACTATCATTTTAAAAATATATTGCAGTATTGGGCATACCACCATTTGTCACCTGATCTTGTTTTTATAGTTTGTCTTTTTCTATATTTTGCTTTCCTTTTTTACTTGCCTTTATTCTCTTGATTACTTGAATTAGATTTTGGTATTGAACTTTCATTACTATTTACTCATTTACTCGTACTTTAGTGTTGCACAATGCTAAAGTGCTTCTAAACTTTTTTCCATTATCCTATGCACAAAGACAGTAACAAACCGTTCTATGAGCAAGGCATTGTAACACATGAAGCTCATTTTATCTTTTTAACCTTGCACTAGAATTTATTAGTTTAAAAGATGCTTCCAAGTCCTTCCTCCGAAACAAAAATTGCTTTGGTCATCATACAGAGAAAGGCAAAAGACACAGGGAATTTAATGGAACTATGCCAATGTCTCCTAGGTTATGCTCACATCTGGTCTTTTGATAAGTCATTTGCAGTTTCATATTGTTTTATATTTACTTAAGCAGTTATTTCCATATCCTTTCATTAGACCTTATGGGAGGGAGGACTCTACAAACTCAGAATGTTGTTCAAAGATGACTACCCTTCCTCACCACCCAAATGTAAGTACCACTCAACACCTGGCACATAGTTTGATTTTGTGTTAAAGGTCAGTATATCGTGTTTAATTGGTACACCGCATTGTGTAAACAATGAACCCTAAGCTGAAGATGACACTTTTTGATTGCTAAACGGCAGTGGGCACAACTGGAGCCACAAGTGCAAAACTCTAACCAGAGTCCACAGAGCAGGAGTTCATGTGAACCGAACTGAAGTTCGTTTTCATTGTTTGAACAGTTTTCCCATCCCATGACTTTAACCACAGCTTGCACAACACTGTGGATTTACAGCATTTTGTTCAAATGCTAACACACTGCTGTCACAACTTTTAACCACACACTCAATATAGAATATGTTTTAGTCCTGTGACTATCAAACACTGCTGATTGCAATTTAGCTGAAAGACTAAGCAGGTGTCTTGTTTTAGACTTATGTTTGCGTGCGTATGTATGTATGTATATATATATATATATACTGTATGTATGTGTGTATGTATATATATATACACACACACAGTTCTGACTATTTTGCACAAGTGGCTTCAAAAATACCTGCAAATATTCTAGAAACGGTCTAGGCCAGATGAAATGTTACACATTGAGCTAGACATGTAGATTAATGCTTGGTGTCAAGGAGTCTATCCCACAATTCCCTGGGTTGTTGGTTCTTTTGATTTTTAAAAACATAGTATTTTGCATATTTAAATCACATAGAACGTAGAACAGGGCAATATATCGATATTATATCAGTATAGTGATGTGAGACTAGATATTGTCTCAGAATTTGGATATCGTAATATGACATAAGTGTTGTCTTTTTTGCATTACAGTAAAGTGGTGTCATTTTCTGAATTTACCAGACCGTTCTAGCTGTTCTACTATTTATTATATACCTCGTATGGTAGAGTTAAATTCTGCTGCAGATTACATCGGGGTGTGATGGTGCAGAGCTTCTTATCCATTCTTTAACGACAGCTTTACTGGGCTACGTCTCTAGTCAAATATTAACGTTCCAATTACTGAAGTGTGGGATATTCAGGTCAGTTGTTGAACAGAGACATTATTTGGTCAGTGTTGAGTTGGCAGATAGAGTTTGTTGGGGGGGACTCCCAAACTGACAGCACTTTCACGGATCCTTTTGTGTTTTAGACACATTGACTTCAGATAAATCTCTTTGTTTTCAACAATGACTATTATACCATGCAATTAAAATCTTCAGTTGTCCCATGTCCGTCTCTCTTCAAGCTTTAAGGTTCTCACTTTCTTTTCACTCAGGCAAGTTTGAGCCACCAATATTCCACCCAAATGTCTACCCATCTGGCACAGTGTGTCTGTCCATACTGGAGGAGGACAAAGACTGGAGGCCTGCCATCACCATCAAACAGGTTGGAACACCACCTATTCTCTCTTATACTAAACAGTAGAGGTGTGACAAGATCTCTCGAGGTCTTGATATACATCTGACTCGAACAGGAGTCTGGCTTGGACCTCTAAATTAGCATGGGTTAGGTTAGTGAAGACTATTCAAGTCATATTTCTTTTTATATATACATATATATTGTTTTAAATAGTGTTAAAATCTTGGCACGTTCTTGTGAACCCAATCTCGTATCCTTCCTTGTCTCATGACCTGAACGTATTACCAGTAGAGTATGTTGGTGTACTTTTTATCCTGTTACCATCAGGCTATACGCACCTGGGGCCATTTGCTTCATGACTAGGGACTTTGAATTGTACACTGCAGTGACCGAATGCAACTTTTTCTTCGTACCGTGTGGATCCAGGAGGGGAAGTGCTCTGAAAAAATGAATGCACGGCTAGTAAGGTTTCAAATACACCAACAGACTATCTGCACTCTGACTGGAGGATTGTTGACTGTGTTTTCAGATCCTGTTGGGTATCCAGGAGCTGCTGAATGAGCCCAACATCCAAGATCCAGCACAAGCAGAGGCGTACACAATTTATTGGTAAGTGTGGCGGCTTTGATGAGGGGAAAAAAAGTCGCCGAAATATGACAACGGACATTCAAAGCTTCAGTCAAACACCTCCAGTAAAAGATTTAAATGGGGGGAAAAAAGAAAGAAAAAAAGCATACTGGCATTTGGTACTGTCCTAAAAAGGTCATGACACAAAAGATGAGAGAAATGTTGTTATCTTGGAAATGGAAACTCTATAGAAGTTTGCATACAACCACATACATTAGTGTGGTTTAAAATGTCTTTGTTTCTCTGTGTTTCAGTCAGAACAGGATGGACTATGAGAAGCGGGTAAGGGCACAGGCCAAGAAGTTTGCCCCCACATAGAGAGGAGAGCTGGCCTCTTTCCCGCCTGAGCAGCCTGGACTGCTGGAGGTTACAAACAGGAGGCAGGCAGCACCTGATGGACCACTCCAATAAGAATCCAGTTTTGAGTATTACTATTACACAAGTGACAAGAGAGTTAGTTTCTTCTTGTATTTTGTTTTTCAAACAACAAAACGTTCAATAAGATCATAATTTTACCCTCAAGAAATATTCATGCATTTTTAATGCATAGCTGTTGATCCTAGAACTCTGCTGTCAACACAACCTTTGCTATTTTTTAACTCTTGTATGATTTATATCTCCAATTTTGTTGTGAGTGCTGCTAAGCTCACTCTTGCCTCCCATTCACAATAATGTATCAACAGCGCTAGAAATAAGAAGTCCAAAGCCCTCTGAGTGTAGTTCAGTTGGTTGTGGCAGAGGAGTAGCTTTTGTTTATTCTTACACCTCCAGTTTCTCTTGTTTTCTATCAAACCCTGGATGTATTCTAGATAGTGTTTCATGAACTGGGACAAAGTAGTCAGACACACACAAAAAATAGAATAAAAAATATATATAAGTCAGGTTCTGCTTATCCTAAACAACTACACATTGGCTCTCTTTCTGGGCTAGACGGGGGCCACGTTTTCTACACCACTCTGATTGCCAACAGCTGTTTGCTGTTGCCCCCCCACTACACACACACATTGTTCACAACCCAGTTGTATTTTTTTTTTTTTTTTTCAAGACACAGTGAATGTTCTTTTGCATTTCGATTCGTATGTTTTTATTAACCGCCACCTCGTGTGAGAAAGAAACATGCCTGCCTGTGTCACAGCGTTCTGACAGACATAGGCAGAGGGAACAAAGTCTCGGAGAGGAACGCAGGTGTAGTAAGGATATGAATATGAATATGAATGAATGTGAATTGTGTCAAAGTTTTTAAATAAATATTTGGAATCAAGAAGCGTTACCAACCAGAATCGATAAGCAGAATCGGCCCAGAATAGTTGAAATCCAAACAATACCCAACCTTACTCGCTGTTCTCCGGATCCCTTGTTTTTGTTTCCTGTCACATATCCCTCACATTTCAGTTCCCAGAAAGGCATCAAAAGAATACTGTCAAGTCGCCAACTTAAAAGACAATCCTGGCACGTTTCATATTGGTTGTAAGCAAAACCCCCTCAGGGAAGGGACGTGTTACAGGCGATAGATGGGGCACTTGAGCCAGGGCTTTGCTTTAAAATAATGTAGTGTGGCTAAGATAAGTGGGCGGCTAAGATAAGTGTACAGTGTGTTCACGCCCAGGTGAAGAGATGTTTCACATTACTTTAATCCCGTGAGTTTGATCGCAGAATCATATTGGGATCATTTGTGTTTACTCACTTTACTCGTGAGCAGTAGAGCTTACAAAGGTAGTCCATCTTCCTCGCTTACTTTCCCCCAAGAATGCTTCTTTTTTGTCCGTTCTCTGTACAAATAATGAGGTACTATAGAGCTCTGGGTGCCAGCAGACCGCTGCAGTTTGTTCTTTCATTTATGGTTAATCAATGTCAGGACATCTGGAGGCTCTAAACACAGTTAGGCTTTCGCGACACAGCACCGTGCAGATTTCTGGCGCCAGGTGGAGTATTTTAGGCCGCGGGTTTGCGTCTTTGCATTGACTTTGTATGTAATCTTGTTGCCGAATTCGGGCGAAAAGGCCTGGGTGGGAACACGCTATGGGTGTTCTGATTTTTCTGAATCCAACTGGGAGTGAAAGTATTTGTCAGTTACAGTTTCAGTGTTGAACTTCATGCACATTCAACACCAGTTTGTCATTTGCTTCCCACACTACTACAATATGAGATAGAGGAGAAGTTGCAGTGTAAAGAAAACGTTCGCTGTGTGTGTCAGACAAAGCATACCATCACTTTTGGTTATTTTCTCCCACAATGCTCACAAAATGAATACAAACCTGTATAAATCATGACGCTACAAATTGTTCAAGTCCATCTGGCAAACAGAAGCTGAAGGATCCTCATTGGAATGGCCTCTCAACCAGCAAGGAAGACATGTGAAAGGTCACTTGAGAGTAAGCGTAGGCCTGAGACTTTTTTTGCCTCTAAATATATGAGTGCATGTACATAATATAAATAATGACAAATTGTGGAAGTTATGTTTTATATTGTTTTAGCCAGTTGACATTTGTGTGTGGTATTATAACAAAGAACACAATAAATGGCATAAAATTGTGAAATAAAGTTGAATAAAAGAAATGTTTTGGGGTTTTCTTTTCCTGTGAACTTCTTTTCAACATCCCTGGAGTTTCTATGGAAAAAGTCCAGAGTCTGAAGTATGGATGAGTCTGGGGCTTTCAAGTTTTTTTGAGAGTTTGGGGGTGGCTGGAAAACTGATAAATGAATTAAATAAAATGCAATGAATGATATAAGAAGTAAAGCTGCATGCAGTGTCCAAGAATGTGTGTATTTGAAAACCCTTTGCATTTCAATTTTCACTGCTAGGGTATCAAAAAAGCCCTTTTTTTTTACCTTGGTGACTTACAATTCTGTGTTTAAAAGAGATTTAACACAGATATTTCATCCTGCACCTTATTTTACAAACCATTAGTTTTCAAATTGTTCTTTGTTTTTGTGCTCTTTATCAAAACAAGACGCTCTGAATAGAAAATAACATAATTGTGCAAAATAAATGTGCGTACCATCTGTGCACATCCGTATTTTAAGGCATAACAAAGATGTTAGCTGAACATTGCTCTTGAAATGTCAGTTTTTGTCTTTCTTGACCAGAAGTGAAACCTGATCTCGGGTTTCTTGCATGACATTCTTCAGAAATGTAACACCTTTTCCTACTGTGTATTATATCAGTATGACCTCAGTTGGCCAAAAAGGCACAAAACAGAAGTGAGAACATAGTTTTTTTTCTCTTTTTCACCGCTGTGTGTTAATGTGTTGTTGTTAGGTATGATTTCCTCTGAACGTGCTGTGCTGTAGATGAGGGCAGTCGAATGCCCTCAGGTGCCGTCCCTGTCGCTGCCTCAGCACGTTGATCCTGGATCAGCCTTATTGTGCAGCTATCACAGCCTGGGCCTCCATGCATGTGCAAACTACCCTGGGTGTGAGTGGTGCACAGTACGTCCTCAGCTGTCCAAAGCTTCTGTGATATTAATATCTGGATATATCTGACAGGTATGAAGTACTCATGCTATCAAAACACTGTATGGTTAACATGACAAACATTTTTTAAAGGCAAAAGCCACATGGACAACATTGATAGCAAATCCTGAGAAGCACAAACACGATCTGTCTTATCCTGCTGAATTGTTCAGCTGTGAATGTTGCCAAGGGCACTGTTTGTGACACGCAAACTCATTAATCACTCGCCTTCTTTGTATGCCATGTGTTAGTAGGTAGGTTCATAGGTGTAATTTACAGGGGTGATGGGGGATTACCCCCAATGATCAAAACTGGCCTGTGCAACCCCCTCAAATATCTAACAATGATTTTTCTTTACAGAAAAGGCAAACATTCTTGAAGAAATGCAGAAAATGAAGTGTTTGACATGTTGAAAAATTTCAAGTATCTTCAAAAGTGAAGCTCTCAACATACTTTGGTAACATTGACCTCCCCTTCAGCCTCAGCAGACTTTGTGTTCAATTTGAATTAGCAAATGTTTACGTGTTAACATGCCAATCTAAGATTTCAGAGACATAAATATTATGCCTGCTGAACATTAGCATGTTAGCTTTGACATAGTGAGCCTTTTAGCATGATGATGATAGCATTTATGTATGTGTGACTAAGTGCAGACTCATAGATGGCAGTACATTCTTGTTAAGTTCTGTTTAATTTTTCCCACTTTTTTGTCACGTTCCCGTCTTTAATTGAACCCACTGAACCCTCTGTCTCTAGGTGCTCCTTTAACATGGTCAGCCAACAGCCACCCTCCGACTGGCTGGCCTCCTGATCCCCCATCTCTGGTACGGCCTCAAGACAGATGAAATGGGTGGGTACTCTCTCTCTACTCCTATTCGTCCATCTCTCTCTAATTATCATTACTTGTTCCAGACCATCTGTTCTGATGTACTTCTGGTATATATTTTTCTATTTGTGACTTGCGTTTCTGTGGGTAGAGAGACACATTGTGAACCAGAAGCTCGACAAGACACTGACGGAAATGGAAGAAAAAAAAGCACCGCATTATTAGGTCCTGCTTACCAACCCTGAGACCACACTTTCACACTTTTTTTTTTTTATTTGCAACCTTACATGTTGTTGTTCTGTGCTTAACAACAAAAAAAACAAGAGGAGGAACTATGTTCGAGATAAAATACCACTAAAAAGATTATTTGTTGGACTTATACCTCAAGATGTGATGATCAATGAGGGACGACTGTGTAAAAGGCAGGGAATTTAAAACCCAAACAAGTCCCTACTCAAACTAAAACTTATGAGCTAAACCTGCTGAATGTTAGCAGCAGCAGCTGAAAGGGTTACACACATCTCTGTGATGTGTAAAGGAGACAGAGTGGAGGGGGTTTAACAAAAACCACTGAAACTTGCTTTCTGTCACAAACTGCTGGCTCTTCCACCAAGCCAAAACTATGTATCTGTAGAAGTAAACTGATCTGTCCTTTACTACACAGAGACAGGAGGTTGAGGGGACTGTTTGAAGTTGCACAGGATTCAAAAATGCACAATAAACTGACAAAAGCACTGACAGACCGTTATCCACTTGACGCTGGCTAGTGTTAGGTGGAGTCAGTTTAAAGCAGCTCTCACAAGCAATTCCATTTTATTCATAGTATTGAATCACAACAAGAGTTATCTCAAGACACACTACAGATACAGTAGGTCTAGACCACACTCTATAATTTACAAAGACCCAACAAGTCCCCCAGAGAGCAAGCATATAGTACAACAGTGGCAAGGAAAAACTTCCTTTTAGGCAAAAACCTCGGACAGAACCAGGCATCTGCCACTGTTGAGACACGGAGACACTGAACAGTTAAACTGTGTTATTCAGGCAATGCTCTATGTTAGGAAACCAAAATGTGAACTATTTTCACTCTTGCATAGAGACCAATTATACAGTTAGCTTAGTATGTTTAAGTCCGATATATATAGGTTATCTTATTTTAGGTACATGGCATGAGTTCTACATGGCTTTGCTAGCCTCAATTTAGCAAAGAATGTGTGTGTGTGTGTGTGTGTGTGTGTGTATGATATTAAACACATATAACGTGCGTAGGATTATTCTGAACATTTAGCAATTAGCCATTCTACGTTGTAATTTGTCCAACTCAATACTTGCAAAACAAGAATTGTGAGCCTGTTAGCATGTAGCTCAAAGCTAATCACAACAACAGCCTCTCATCTTTTTTAGTCAACTCTGGTCTCTATTTACAGGAATTGTGCAGACTTTGTTGTAAAAATGTAACAGCTGCATCAGTTTTTTTTTTTGTAGACTTAAAGTGTTTTTCAATATGAGTGTGCCCTCCCTTGTTTTTCACCTCTTCCCCCCTGTCTCTGTGGTCTGTTGATGAAGACACAAACATGACTATGGCCGGCTTAGCAGCACCCCGCCTCAGGCACGGCGGACTTTGACCTTTTGGTGAGAGATGCATACGCTCTTCCTTCTCTTGTCTGTCCTGTTACCGCTGCTAGCTGATGCTGACACCTAAGTCATATTGTGTTGCAACAGTTATGCGTATATATGCTTTGTGGTTGAAGGCCTATGCAAAGAATGGATGACTGTTGCGCAATGGCCCTTCATTGAACTTTAAGTATGAGATGAACACTTGAAGATACTAGAAGATTGGCCTATTCCGTTTGCCGTGCCAGATTTACTGTAGTCACACTCTGGCATTTGCGTAAGGGTGAAAATACACGCCTACAAAGGTTTCTCTGTTTTGCCATCACTTTTTCTTCCCTTTCCATCTGCAACATGAGTTTGATTGATATTCATTTGCATGGATATTTTTTGAGGATCAAATTCTCCAAGCACCCCCCCTGAGTCTTACATCATATTTGTATTGCATCACGGAGGCCCTGACAGGAAAACCAAAGCACATTGTTGATAATCAGTGACTGTGTGAATATTAATTCGGTGGGAGGCGGGCTAAACGTTATGTTTGGCGTTTTTTGTTTATTTTTTATTTTTAAATCAAGATCTCAAGGATATTAGTATTTGATTGTTACCCTCCCCTTGACGAGGAAAAACACTGCATTTGATTGGTTGATTGGTCGATGTAGATAATCAATCAGATGTTCCACTAAAGCAGTAATATCCTTTTATATCCTAATGTATTACACACTAAGAGCATCAATACAAAAAGCTAACAACCCGTTATTTTTCAACTCAACCCTGATTTGAAGCTACAGAACAATAATTCTTACATCTCCCAAATCACACACTTTTCGTGGAATTAGCATTTGCCAAAAAGTGCGGGAAACATAAATGTTGAATTATGTTTACCGAGCTGTTTATTACCACTGAGTGTACATAAGAGCACACACAAAGCATGTTTTTTGAGTGTTCAATCTTTTCTTTCACAGCAACTCTAGCAAGAAAAAGGGCAAACTAAATATTTTTAAAACACTGTAACACATTTTCCACAAATATCTTGATTTATATTTGCAAATAATATGTTGTTGCGAGGGTGTGGGATTACTAAGCAATGGACGTACAAACTAACAATTAGAGGAAATCTCTTGAGTCCTGTGGCAACAGAAATGAAATTGTGACCTTTGTGTGAAGAGAAGGATGCTGCTTTAACTTTTAACCTCATTGTCTCTTTCCCTCTACAGAGGCACATGAGGAGTAATATGTGTATCTGTGTCTGCAGCGGTTGTGGCTGTAACAGCAGCGGTTTTGACGCTGTGCAACTTTTTTTGTGTGCACTGTTGGTATTTTAAATAACCCCCATGGTTCCAAATCTGGTAGCTTTAGCCGCTGTAATCCTCTGAATCTTCAGTTTTTTGATGAGTTTCACTGACATAAACCACTTCATACGACAATGCACAAGTTTCCCTTTGTACAACCCACTTTACGTTGAAATTGAAACAGGATGTGGTGTGCTTTGTATTTCTTGTTTTAGTTCAATTAGTATCCTAGCGGCGTCCAGGTAGCTGCTGCTGTTGCTGGTGAGCAGGAGGAAGCGCTCTGCTCTACGGTCACCCCCCCTCCCTCCCTCCACCACCCCCTCCACCCCCTAAACCCCCACCTGTTCTCTCACCATCACACACAGCTTCACACAAGGCTTCCTGTAAGCCCCAGACACGGGCTGTGGTTACAAGTGGAAAATGTCACTGGGCACTCAAAGAAGAGAGAGGGGCGAGTGTGAGGAGGCAGAGGAATGAGCGAGAGAGAGAGAGAGAGAGAGAGAGAGAGAGAGAGAGAGAAAGAGAGAAAGAAAGAAAGACAGAGTTTCACAAGTGAGTGAGATAGTGATGGGCGAGTAGAAAAGATAGAGGGAGAGAAAGAGACAGAAGAAAAAGGACATCTTTTAAACTCGTCCGTCCAGCCGAGGAGACGACAATGTGTTTCCTCTCAGTGACCCCCTGCCACCCTAACTGACCGAGGCTCATCAGGTACTGTATCACTTCCTATACACTGATGCTATTCAAAGATAATACAAGAATAATGTTGAGTCCATGGATTGTACCACTATCAATTTTTTACAGTATTGCTACTATTCAATTACATTTAGATCATATGTGTCATCATATCATAAATTACATTATATGTCATTACCCTGATCTGTCGTTATTAATTAAGAACAAGTGGTTTTGTTTCTCTTTTACATTATGTTATAATATCAATCACGATGACTCATCTGCACTTTCCACAAAGTTACTTACAATCCTGCTTAGTTCAGAGTTTGACGGAACAGCAGCAACCGATGACTTAGACTGGTGAAAAAACATAAAATAAAATAAAATAATGAAATGCTTTTCTTTGAGTCATATGTTCATAATAAATAGCTTATAGCAGAAATGCCTTATTTCATAACATGAAGTACTACTAAGCATGACACTTACTATTCATCAATATGGCTGGTATAAGGTTCTTACTGTAACACAGTAACATAATATACATAATAATTAAATGTATTCTCTGTAGTACACAGCACAGGTGCCATTAGTCTCCGTCCAGTTTCACTTAGAACTGTTAGCTGCCGCCTTTTCAGGATGAGTGTGGAGCTACTATTGTTTTTTCACTCTCAAAACAATACAGCACTCTGCTGATGATGATTAATCGATGCAGTTTCAGAACTGAGTTTCTCTCCATTAAAATCTTTATTCATGCAGACGTGGAAACTTGTTTGGTTACTTGGTTGCTGTTTTCAATCCGCCCAGTTGCTATGGGGTCGTAACCACCAAAATGTGTCAACTTTAAACACAAATTCCCGTGTTTTACTTCGATGTACTGTAAGCGCTACATACAACCCTTTTGTTTTTTTTAATTCTCGTGAACATTTTTCTGCCCAAATACATTCATGTATTTAATGGGGGGGGGGGGAATCAATACAATCCCATTTTTCAGAAATGAAATTGAAGTGAGATAACACAAACAGAGAAATTTATCTTTTTAGGTTAAACTGATGTTGACAAAGTTTTCTTTATGGGAAAAATTTGAAGTAAAAAAAAAAGGTAATAAATTGCAAAATATCGCAGAATATTGCAATATGTTAAAATTTATAATAATATAATATTGTGACAACATAAGTGACGATATTGTATTGTGAGGGCTCTGGTGATTCCCACCCCCTAGTATTTAACGCTGTTGACTCAGATTCTCTTTCTAAAGTACAGCATGGACTGAACCTTTCTGTTCACAGTCATATTGTGGTCAAGGCTATGGAGACCCTGGTGTCCACATACGTCCTGCTGGTTCTGGTTTCAGTGCATGCAGCCCCATCTCTCAAAGGCTTGCAAGGTACTACATGACTGAGTGTGGTTGCATGTGAAACGGCCTCTATGTTACTGTCCTTTCTCTCACAGGTACCCTCACTCGTTCACGCAAACACGCACTGGATGTGAGTCCATCTGCGGCTCATTGACTAAACCTACAGAAAGACAAGTGTTGCCTGAAAGTGTTTATTTAAACACAAATTGCCATCACAAGGCTCCAAAAATTATTTTCTTTAATGAGCTTGTTCATTTTGTCAAAGTTGAAAACTAAATCCCTCAAAAGGGACATTTACTGATTCCATTTAACCTTGAAACCGCCACTCAAGCATGTACATGACACTGATAAAGAGAGAGGGAGTGCTAATCTCCATTCTTTTTGTTGTGTCTCTGTCACTCAAGGACTCTCCTGCGTAAATGACTTTGTCAACAATGTCAGCTGTACATGGGACAGCTCTCCAGTGGCTCCAGGTGTGGACTGCTGGATCTTCGGTGTGAAGACAACTTGGATCTCTAAGATCTACGGGAGACCATCGGAGAAAATATTACTTAGTCGAAGCTGCAAGCTAAAAGAACACAGGAACTCTCCTCCAGGCTGCAGTTTTGTCTTTGAAAATGAAGTAAGTCACTAACACATCATTCATAAGAACAATTCAACATCTCTTTCTATCTTTACCCCCCCCCCCCCCCCCCCCCCCCCCCCCCCCCCCCCCCCCCATTACCTTACCCTATTGAATCAGTGTTTTGTGCAAATGTTGCAAAGGAATGAAGAATAAATCCATTACAATAATCAACAGTCTATCAACTTCTGTCTACACTGTTATACATATTATGGGTCCCTCCAGGAATTCAACAGCTTTGCTGACATGCCCTACATCAGAGTGGAGTGTAACGGGACGTTGGTGGAGAACATCACAAACTATTCACCATACGCTCACAGTGAGTTTCCCTTTTTGAGTCGCTCCTGAAAAGTCATTCACAAATCTGGTTATCAAAGACATTTGACATGATTACTTACAAGGAAATGTTTGTATGTCTTTAGGATAACATGTTTAGGATTTGTACATAGGTGTGTATTGGTGAGATGATCAATAATTAATTAATTGTGGGCTTTTCTTTTCTTTTGTGCCTGTGTGTGTGTGTGTGTGTGTGTGTGTGTGTGTGTGTGTGTGTGTGTGTGCACAGTCAAAATGCATCCTCCAGGAGTTCCCAATGTCAGCAGCACTGCCAACGAGACCAGGATATCATGGAGTCAAGGCAGTCGTCCCTCTGTCTTCTTCCAATCCTTTCACTTCGAAGTTCAGATCAAAGAGAACAAGCAGAAATGGATTGTGAGTGCTCATTCGTCATTCACTTGCATGCATGAATGGCCATTTAAAAAATACTCATATTTACAATGTTCTTTTTTTCAAAACATGCTATATGAGCACTATGGTATATCACAGGCACAAAATAATATATATATATATATATATATATACTGTATATACAGTGGTGTGATAAAGTGTTTGCCCCCTTCCTCATTTCCTGTTCCTTTGCATGTTTGTCACACTTAAGTGTTTCGGAACATCAAACCAATTTAAACAATAGTCAAGGACCACACAAGTAAACACAAAATGCAATTTGTAAATGAAGGTGTTTATTATTAAAGGTGAAAAAAAATCCAAACCATCATGGCCCTGTGTGAAAAAGTACCACTGTATGTATAGCAGAGATCTTCAACATGGGGTCCGGGATCCCTAGGGGGTCCCTGCATGGAGGCCACCAAATTGTAAATTTTTTTTTTAACTAAAAAGTCTTAACATGAATCCAACACAACTGCATTGAGGAGTACACCTCTAAACATGTGCACATGCTCCACCAGGTGAGCTACCCAGACACCCTCAAAGTTGAGGTTTAACCTGTTATAACGGCATTGCCATCCATGCTAGAAGCATGGCTAAAAGCTGTGAGAGAATTTTCACTTCTTTCACTTCTTGGATTTTGCCTTTGTAGATTTCTCACATGATATTTTATGGTGACAACAAATTGACCTTATGATCATCTGAAGCATTTTGACAAATGCTTTCTGGTTGTTAAGATACACTCTAATTTTGATGTTGGATTCTGGTATCAGGAGGCCAGGACTTTTTCCACACAAGAACGAGAGCTCAGGATATCTGCTTGGAAACTTAAGGGGCACCAGCAGGTCAGGGTGAGAGTCAAACCCACTAAACCGGACAATTGTCACTGGAGCAACTGGAGTCCAACCACAGCCTGGGAGGACCAGGGTAACAACACTTTGCATTTTCAGGTTGTTTGAGTGACACAAGCGTACAGTTCTCATTGTAACAAGGAAACAGATGATCCCAGGCCTGTTGGGGGAAATGCAAAAAAAGATACATCTGCGGTTGCTACCTCTAGTAGGGCTCTGATGAAATACTGGATCACGCATAGACGTTTTAAGAGGCTTTTACATTTGAACCCCATAATGAACTAATGTGAAGAGCCATTTATACATAGCATCTTTCCGTCAAGATGCTCAAGGGGAAAAAAAGATTCAATGGTTTGAACAAGTTGTAATGTTAAGACCTGAGGGAGAACAAAATGGATTTTCTGATTCACGTGTACATTCATTTTACACATTGTAACGACAGCTTTCAGTTTCAGAGTTTCCGACATCACTGGTAATGTGGGGCGTGATGTCGAGCTTGGGTGTCATTATTGTAACGCTGGTCGTTTACAGGAGTTGTGCGAGCAGGGGGTGAGTATAGTGTTTGCTTTTATCTGTGTGTGTGTGTGTGTGTGTGTGTGTGTGTGTGTGTGTGTGTGTGTGTGTGTGTGTGCGTGTGTGCGTGTGTGTGTGTACATGTTTACATGCAGGATGTCTAATTTATTGAATCCCTGTTGCTTTTTTTAGGCTCCTCAAAAGGAAGCCAGTACCAAACCCTTCGAAATCCTTTCACACTCTCCACTCCGTCCACGGAGGAAATCTAAAGGTAAAATGAAATGTTCTCATAGAACATTAAGCATTGTTTCCACTATATCCAACCACATAGAACTTTTTTAACAAATGTGCTTCACAGGCTGCAAGCATTACCACAAAATCTCATCAACTATTTTTACACCCAAGTAACACAACTCTGTGATAGTCAATTTGCTTGCAACATGTTTGATTAACTTTTCACAATAATTTCTTATTTAAATTTTTTCTTGTTCTTTTCTTTCCAGCTGTGAGATATGATAAAAAAACATGTTAGGCTTTTAATTTAGTTAATTTGGATTTATCCTTCAATATATGTCTCAAATGTCTCCTCTCTCCTTATTGGAGTACTCCAGAGTTCAATGCTGGGAACAATTTGCACCTACCTGATTGTTACTGTACACAGTATGCTTACTCATGGCTACATCCTACAGTACATACTGCTCACGCTCCAGTGGTCAGATCAGGACAAGGAAAATAGAGACTTTACTGTTAGGGACCCCTCTGCTATTAAATTCATTTTATTGCTTATTTTAAGTGTGGTTTCAGGTTAATACAAAGTAAAGGCGTGTCACTCTTTTTAAAACCACAAAAAACGCCCTCTTGCTGTGGTTTGTCTCTTGCTTTAAATAAACACTGAGAACAAACTCACATAAGATCACTAACAGAGCACTTTTGTAAAATCCGAGATAAACATTGGCTCTCACATACTTGAAAAAACCCATTCTTCAGGGGTATTTTCTACTCTAAATCTCTCTTTCTTTTTTCCTAGAAATGGCTGAATCCTCTCACAGCTTCTGAGTCGTTCTTCGTGGCCAAGCCATGCGACAGCATCTCCCCGGTTGAGGTGTGCGAAAGCTGGGATGTGGTCTCCTCCACCTCTCCCTCCTCCAGCTCCACCAGCGCCCTGCTTCACTTAAGGAGCTACCCCTCGGATAGCTCAGCCACAAGCGGAGTTGTTGACCAATTCTGCTCCTCCTCTTCATCCTGCTTTTCCAACATGGGCTACTTCATGTCCAGCTCCTCTGGCAGCTCAGCTCGATCTGACCCCACTCCTGCCTACTTCACCTATCATGAGGAGCACAACCTTTCCGTCTCCCTCTGCCCTTTGTTCGACGCCTCTCCGACCTACGAGAGCTTGAAGAGGGAGCCGCAGAGTCCAGACTCTGGCTTTGGCATGGGAAAGGAAGATGAAGAAGATAAAATGGTCATGGATGTGGAAGGGAAAGAGGTTTCAAATGATCACCATAGCCCTCCTCTTATCATTCTCCCTCTCCATCTTCCTTCCCATATGTGCCCCCCCTTCTCTGCTCCACCCCCTCCTAACACTCCCAGTTTAACTCCGATCCCACCTGATAGCCAACAGGAAGATGTACCTGTGGTGGCTAGTAGTGGTAGCTATGCGGCCTGGCCTATGGCTGATGCCATGTGCAGGTCTTCCTCCATGCCCGTGGAGCCCTGTAACACAGGGTATCTGACCCTCAAAGAGCTCCAGACAACATTCAGCAATAAATCCATCTGAAAACGTGTAATGTACCTGGAAGAATCCCTGTGCGATCGTTTTAAAATCAAATGTGTTTGCATCACTAGGAACCTGATTGTTTGTTCTAATCTGATTGTGAAAGTGAGTATTTCTGAAGAGTGGCGTGCAGTTTTGACAAAGAAAAAGCATTCATGCAAATTCAGTAATTTTCCTGTTTCAAACCTGCAGTGATTGGTCAGTTGGTCACATGGAGGCAGCAGAACAAGCCAGAGCATTTGAGTCATGTTTCCGGACACTTGATTAGTTTAAATCCAATATTAATTTACTTTTTAGTTGCTCTGTTATAACCTCCACCAGCCACTGAGGGAAGTATCTGTCTCTTTAGCTGCTAAATGCTCCACTGTGTTCACCAGCTACTCACTAGAGCTTTGTCTGTTGTTTGGGGCTGGACACCGAGTACACAGAGAGTATTTTTGCTTAATGCAAAAAAAACAAAAAAAACAAAGCTAATAAAAGTGGTGAGAGTAAACCAGCCCAGTAAAGTTGTGGGGCAGGCAATCCAAAACTAAGCGGGGTCGGGTGATAATTCTGTGCTGGTCCGTCTCACTAAACGACTCCTTTCACATTACACAGTCTTTTGATCAATTGGTTTGTAAGAACTAATGATTGGAGCAGCTTTTAATTGAACGTATACACATTCACATCATTTTGTAATTGTTGCTATATTCACTCCAGATCAACAATTGATTGACTTTGATCGCTTACTAAGAACAATAGTTGTACAGGATTGTGTCTTCATGAGTTCGGTGTTCCAAGGGACAGTCTGCCACAGCAGGTTAAAGAACAACCTGACTTTTACAGAACAACCTGTGAAGGGATAGATCCAGATAGGTGAGGGCGAGTGAAAATCAACCAGTTGGGTGCCTGGGTAGCTCACCTGGGAGAGCGCGCACCCATATACAAAGTGTCCTCAATGCTGGATATGGACCTGCGGCCCTTTGCTGCATGTCATTCCCCCTCTCTCTACACTTTCATGTCTAAGCTGTCCTGTCACCAAAAAAAATGCCAATAGAAATAATCTTTAACAAAAAAGAAACTCAACCAGTAGTGTCTACTGTTGTAGAATGATGTATGGTACCTCATTGTTGAATGTGTTCAATACTGTACTTCAATGGGCTTTATTTGCATTAGTGTTTAAATGCACAAGGCAGAGCATGAAAGTAAGAAAAGACATTACTTACAACAACACCGTTTTTTTATCTTGCTTTTTATTACTTTAACCTAAATCTTACAAAGACATTCTGTTGTAAGAGCTCCTTAAATCTACTAATATCATCGCAACATTTTTCATTCCTGCAGGCAGATCTGGGATTTTTTAAAGCAGTGAAATGTGATTTAAATGTGTTTTGATTATGTAAATAGTGGTGAATTATTTTTTATAAAGAACATACAAGCATCACTTTAGAGTTGCATTATGCAGAAGGCTATATGACATCTGTAACAGCACTATGACTCAAGATGTGGAATGCATTAAATGAATAGATTTTAGTCTGTAGTGATCTACTGTCAAAACAAAAGGCAGCTGGTTTGCCCCTGACGGTTTTCTTTGTACCTCTTTCTAAATGATTTGACGCTGTTTAAGAGATCAAATCAACACCTTTTAATCCCCATTAATCATCAACAGAGAGCGTCCACCTGGTAAAGTGTAATAACTACAATAAAAAAAGTGTATGAGAATTGGTATTAGATTCATTAGATTGCTATTTCTAGATTTATGTGAATCATTGAGGTCAGTGGTAAATGCTGCTGCTCTTGTCTCAACACATGCAGTTTATTTCCGTTGCACTCAGACGACATGTGCGTGGAGACCAAACAAAATAAAACCTTGTTGTAGAAATGGGTCACCCTTTGACTTCCTGTGTCGTTGTGGAATGAGGGCTGAGGGGTGGGCACATGTGCTGAAAGTGTGAAAGAAAGCGTGTGTGTGTGTGTGTGTGTGTGTGTGTGTGTGTGTGTTTGTGTGTGTGTGTGTGTGCACACAGAGTTTTGAGTGTTTACATGTCCTGTCAGGTGGTCCTGTCTGTGAGCTGTGAGTGTGTGTATTAGAGTGTGGTTTGACATTTAACTCTGACACAACCAGCAACATCCGTTCCCCTCACAGAGAATTTATGTTATTTAGCCATGTCAGTGAGCCTCGACGAAAACTTGCACTTTTCGTATTCTGTCTCCATCTTCAAGAAACGTCTCAAAGAAAAACTGTTTTTTTCACATTGTTGATTATTCTGTAAGTGCTACAATTTGCTGGGATCAGTTATCTGTTGTTTTGTTTTTGTCTTTATTGTGTCCATGGTAAATTGAGTTTTTGATTGGTATGTTATTTGTTGTATGTCATTGTTCTCGGGCCCCATCCGAAAAGCATTTAGCAGCTTATTTTGGGTTCCTCATTTAATGCGGCCTGTATATGATCATTGTACCTCATGAAATTGGGTTTAAATATACAATGATGACGTGTGAAATAAACATTGTAAGGCAAGGCAATGCAAGGCAACTTTATTTGTATAGCACATTTCAGCAACAGGGCAATTCAAAGTGCTTTACACAAAATCTGTTAAAAAACAGATAAAACAAAAATAAAAACAGATAAAACACGTGAATTTCAAATAAGAACATTAAGACACATAAAACACAAGAATTAAAGTTACAGTGCAGCCCAAGAAATTAAACATTAAAGAAATGAACAGTTGATTAAACGAAGGCAACAACAAAAAGAAAGATCTTCAGCCTTGACTTAAAAGAACTGACAGCAGCAGCGGATCTGCAGGTAAGCGAGCAAGCAGGGAAGAAACTGCACAAGACTTTGCTTTTTATCTGTGTTTCTATACCTCTTTTTTTCCATGTTACGAGAGCCCAACCTGTCCCACTTCAGAAGCACACCACGGCCTTAACACTGGGTCAAAATACCCTGTTGTCTTCTTGGGTTGGGTCCAATGGTTTTCTACCCATGGCTAAAATGAATTAACCCAGCATTGCACTGTCAAATTTTAACCCTGTGGTTTTTAGCGTAAACGTCTGTTTTCATTTATGTCCCAGAATAGACTGAAGTACCTTTGATGGACTATATTTATTCTGCCACTAGGTGACATTAGAAAACCAAACAAACACGAACCAGCGAGGCGTCCTCATCTTATTCTTCCTCCTCCTCTCTCTTGCATCTGTTTAGTGTCTGTTGTCTTGTCTGTACAACAATTGGCACTCCAATCCTTATAATCCCCATGCCTTGACTCTATGGATGTTATCTTCTGCTGAGTATGCTGACAGCGTCCAGCTGGATGGCTTTGTAAAGCCTCCGCTTGTTTAAATTTCCACTGCTTGCTCTGTCATTCCCACAGAGGGAGCTTTGACCCAAAACCACAGGGCTAGTTCTGGATCTAACCCACAGTGAGATAGGAGGATGTGGGGGTCAGGCTGACCGTGTGATTCCCCTTCTTTAGGTTGGGCAGAAACAGAAAGCCAGAATCATTGCTGTCAGGAGAAGGAGACCCTGCGTGGCCTCTTTTCCATTGCTTTGAAATACATCTCCAAGTCAGGGGAAAATGTTTTTGGAAAGCGAACTCAGTAGGAAGAGGCGCTTTGGTAACTTTCACTGAGAACATCTTTTTTTATAAGATTATTTTTTTGGCATTTAAGGCCTTTAATTGTATAGGACAGCTGAAGACATGAAAGGTGAGAGAGAGAGAGAGAGGGAATGACATGCGTGGGGGTGAACCGTGTGCAATCATTGAAAATAAGTTATTTTGCATGTTCTTTACAGAAAATGAGCCAAGGCCACATAAGAGCCAAACACCACACAAGGGTTAGCCAAACGTTGTGCTGTGTTGCTCCAGAGGTTTTAGAGCCCAGAAATTGTAAATCTCTGCCCCGATGTTCATCTTACATTAAATACAAAGATAAGAGGTTTTTCATTGTTTGATGTTCAGAGAGTAGGAATGTGAAAGACACTGTTTTGTATCTCTTACCTTCAATAATAACAATAAATGAGGTTGCTGGAAGGACATTAATGTAGGGTCTTGGTTTAAATCCCTGATAAGCCTGATCCCCTTTGCATGCCATATTATATCAAAAACACCATTTCTAACTTTTGGGTTAACCCAAGTGCATATGATGGAATGTTTTTCCCTAGATATTTTGTCATATCTTGCCAGATTGTTATAGTACTTGGAACGACAGGATTGTCCTTATTTTTAGGGTTGTCTTTGTTCAGAGTGAGTATATAGTGTGTGGAACCATTCATTTATTTAAATAAGACTGGAGCCATTCCCAAACCATGCAGACATGGCAAGCATTGGGGATTGAAATTTACTACAAGATAGCAAATGATAAGGACATGTGGACTTGCAGAGATCGATTTATAACCATTTTGGAGCAACAGATTTGTGAGATTCTTGTGCTTTTCCTGAGCTGAAACACAAGAATGCTTTGAGGTCTGAAATTGCAACCCACCTCTGGTTCTCAGCTTTGAATGCAAACCTCTATAATTATGTATGCCACTAACAATGTGTTTTGCCTGAGAACATGGGGGGTGAAGTTGTAGGGTGCAAATACAGTTCTGCTTTCGGGCCCCAAAAGTCTCCACCATCTCAGCACAGGGGAGTGCAAATATCTGATCAGCCGCCATCACACCCAGAGGAGCTAATGGTTCAACTTCACACTTTATTATGTCCAAGGAGGGCAATTGGTTTTCCAGCAAGGTACAATATACTGAACGCAAAACAATATATTCATGCAATTCCGAAGGAAGGGCCAGTGTTCCCTTGTGTACAAAGCACAACTTTAAAACCTCTGAAAAAAAGTGGCAGAATGAGGACAAAGCAAATAGTGCAACGTGACCAGACATGTTGAATACATGATCGACATCTCTTCCATCATAACACAGATTGTCCACATCAGCGGCATAGACGTAATCGTTATGCTACTCATGATCATCATCATCACAAACCACATCATATCGCATACTAAACTACTTTGCCAAGTGAAATGGCTGAGTTCTTGTACCTGTCACTGTTAATCACTGGGATCTGAACCTAGAGCCAGAAGGCAAAACCTGAAGTTCCGAGTAAAGAGGGCGATCCCTGTCGGACTAACGGCGTCAGCCTTCCTCCCTACCTGTCTGCTGAGCAAATCGTTCATCTCATTGGTCAAAGGTCATGGGACTTATTTACTCCTAGCTCAGAGAAGAGGAAGAATTCCACGTGTGCACTGATGTGGTGTTTGTGAGATGCTGCTGCTGCTGAAGCTCATCAAATAGATAAGAAACTAGGTGATAATGAGACTTGGGAGTTATGACTGCAATGCTTTCAAATAAAATACAACCCAAAGGACACCAGAGGAGGTTTACTGGGGTCAGACGGGGAGCTGAATGAAAGGCCGCGCTGGGAAAGTTAACAGATAGTAAATGTTCACAGAAAGATAGCACAGGTGGTTTCAGAAGGGTCTCCCAATAGTTTACATCGCCCAGAAAACCAGAGGAATGTGTATCTGATGTGACTGCGGAGCAGCCTATGAAAGCTCAACCCTCGGGACCAAAGGCGGTAATGTTCAACAGCTGTGTTCATGTTACACGTGTGCACAAATTCTGCCTCATCCGCCTCTTGTTCTCTGACAGGACTGCTGCCTTCTGTATCAAACAACTGCAACATGTGCTCATAAAATAGATGGATGGAGTTATTGCAGCACCCTCTGCAATGTTCCTCAACACTGTATGTATCTTTGTTTAATGTATTGTATTTCAGAGTTCTCTCTTATCTCATCTATGGTTTTTTATGTGAAGTAATGGATAGTTTTTTGACTTCATTTCTAAAAACTGTGGAATAGTTTGACATTTTCGGGGAAATACGCTTACTTGCTTTGTTTCTGAGACTAGGATCAGAAGATTGTGTGAAGCTAAAGCCAGCAGCCAGTTTGCTTGGCTTAGCACAAAGACTGGAAACAAGCGGAAGCAACTAGCCTGACTCTGTCCAAAGGAAACTAAATCCACCTACCGCCACCTCTGAAGCTCACGGATTAACACTTTACATCGTTTGATCTGAAAAACCAAAGTGTGAAAAGGATTAGTTGCTGTTTCCAGTCTTCATGCTGAGCTGAGCTAACCAGCTCCTGGCTCTTATCTTCTCAGAACAGAGTGTAATTTCCTTAGCAAGAAAACTGATAAATGTAGCCTATTTCTCAAACTGTTTAACTGTTCCTTTAATGGGGCACAAACCAGAACGTTTAAGAGCCACTGCAATAAAAGATAATAGGCTGCTATTAAAAATTGGACCACTTAACTGTAAAACTCAGATTTTCTACAAATTAAAACAAGAGTACACCACAAGAATCAAACCTGCCTGGTTGAAGCAACTTTTGGGGCTTTTGTTCCAGAACTTCCGCATGTTGGAATGATAAATGGCCACCACCAGAAGTGTCTGCTAAGCGGTAGCAAGTCCAACAGCCGAGACATCTTTCATTCATTTGTTTTTATTTTTTATAATGTGTGATCTACGGCAAATCCCGTTTGCTCTCTTTATCTGCTTAGACGTAGCCTGGAGCTCTGGTGTTACTGATGGTGTTCTGGGAACATTCACATGTTCATTTTTACAGGATAAACCCATCATTTCCTGCAACACACACCCTTGAGGCCCAGGGGCTGGATGTCCCTCCTCAGTCTGGTTTCCCCTCTCATGCTCTACATCTCCTCCACTGCGGTTTGTGTCTCTCACTTTCTCCCTCAATGCATTCTTTATGCTCTGTCCTGTAATCACATTTCCCCGGTCTCTTTCCAAAACAAACTTGAAGCAGAGCATTATAGTCTCAATTCAGGTCTGGAAAGAAAGATTATAGTGTGTGTGTGTGTGTGTCTGTGTTTGTGTGTGTGTGTCTCTCTCTCTCTCTCTCTCTCTCTCTCTCTCTCTCTCTCTCGCTCTCTGCAGCTGCAGCAGATAGGAGCAAGGGATGAGGAATGGAGGAATTCAGCACAGAGGAAATGCAGACCCAGGGGGATTCAGCGAGTTTGTAATCAGAGCCTGGAGGGTGGTCTGCCAGAGTTTTGCTCAAATGTACACGGATGGTGGAGTTATCCAGTCGAGGTAACAGAACATGCTTTACTACCTGGTAGCATCGGGTTTGTAGCCTTCAGGAAAGATTCCAATCTTTAGATCAGTGTCACCAGATGTTACTGACACTTGTTGCCTGAGTCTGCGCTGGGAGGACACACACATAGGACACAGCTCAGAGGAGGGCTGCTGACTCCTCCGTCCTCTGTCTGTCTCATCGGACTGAAGCGGCTGCAGAGACGTGGACGAGGTGAGATTCATTCTGATCATCATCATTCTGATAATCAGCTGTTAAATGCCGGCACGGAGCGTTTCTGATTCAAATGCGCTCGAGCGGACCCGCAATAACGGGCTTCACGATATCAATATACACTGTGGTGTTAACTCCCTGTCGATATTTCGGAGCGTGTCTTAAACTTTTATACTGTAAAAGTCTGAAATGGACAGTACAGCGGACACGGAGTACGTCCCCCGCACTTTGCACGTCGGTGCCCTCTGTCCCCCGCACTAGACCTCGGAGTTTGGTTTTGAACGCACCATAGGTAGGCGATGTGCGCGTTCCTCCGGTTGCAATCGTGTGTTGATAGACTCACACAGAGCAAAAAAATAATCATATAAAAATGATATATAATAAAAAATATATACAAAAACTATAGGAAGCAGGAAGAAACTCATTAAAATATGCAATTATTAAGATTAGTGAATATGATGGAATAGTGGCAGCAGGCCACCAAATTTGGGCTACAACAGCCAAAAAGGTGGCCCCAAGACCCCCCCCCCCCTCCCCCCACACACACACACACATATACACACAAGTTTCCAGTTCAAACGGGTTATGTAATATCCATGGTCAGTGTGGTTCAGAAATCCAAACAGAACCTAAACACGAGCAGCAGATTTCCACTGCAAGATTCATCCCAGTACATTAATAACTATTAGGACCAACAATAATATTTTGACACACACACACACACACACACACACACACTCTCTCTCTCTCTCTCTAGTGCACACAATTGGGAATGTGGTAGGCTTGTATAGAGGACAATCAGAGTTTCGACGACTGCAACAGCTTTTAAACAGTGTTTTCAAATAATTGTTCTGTAGGGAGTGCAAATGGCATTAAAGCAAGTGTGCATGGATAGATTATAGAACATGACACGGCCAAATACAAATGGCCAAAACAATCCTATGTATGTTTGCGTCTGGTAATCATTGTGCGTCACTTTGTTGTCATTTTGCATCTCTCAGTTGTGATTTTGCATCTCTCGTTCACTTTGCATCTCTTTCTCTGACACAGTTTAAAAAGAAAAACTTTCAGAAAGACAAAAAGTTTAATTGTATTAGAGCCAATATAGCTAATAAAACTGGTAAATCCCTGCAAAAGAATGTACTATCTGGTCCAGTTTTAGAATTCCATTGCCAGGGAACCCAATTGGTCCAAATTTGGTCTTTGGATCACAGCAAAACTGCAAGAGTCAAGTAAGTTTTGAAGTATGTGGTCTTTGACTGAGTTGTCAGACATGTATGGAGGATGCAGTATGGATACAGCTGTCCTGCATGAACCCAGCCAGCAGCACACACTGTTCCACTTACAAATTAGACTGTCTGGCAGACAGCCATCCCCTTTCCATTGAAAACTACTCAGCTTGGCTCTCTGTATTAAAAAATACACTCCACTGACTTTCTCTGGATAAAATAAGCCAATGTTAGTTAACCTTTCCCGAGCTAATTAGTGATAAATGATGGGCTGGCTGCAGGGTCATTTTTCAAGTGATTTATGATCCTTGCCATGTTGCTTCTATTATTTTGACATTTTCTTTACTTTTGGGATTTGGGGGTGTGTTAGTGCAGAAATATTTCATGCATTTCATTCAAGCAGCCAGTGAAATGCAAGTGAATGCAAAACCAACTCATAGACACACGTGCTTATTTCGTCATAAGAATGCTTCACTTTATTCTTTTTTTCCATTGTTCCCAACTTCCGTTTCTTCTCTTCATGTTTTCATGGGCTCAGGATTGAAGATTCCTCTTTCTCATTCCCACTACTCTGGGAATGACATAACACGTTATAGTCCTATCTTCTGAGCAGCTGCTGAACAATTGATGTTTCGGCTGGTACATTTCATTAATTGAATAAAATAGTCTTTGCCTCTGGTAACTCATCTAGTCCTTTGTTACTTCCTCTCCCCTGTTTAAAACTGTTTATATTTGTTATAGCTCTCCATGGTTTTGCTTCTTCTTATACTGTATTCAAACCTGTCAACTCCACGTTTTGCTCCAAGACAACTTAGATTTGTGAACCAAAGGCCTTTAAAAGTTCTGTATTTAAAAGTTGTTATCATGTAGATGTGACAACCGTTTTGTTGTCAATGCTTAGAACTCCTCATGTGGAGACAGAAACTACGCACTATAGCTTTAAACATGCAGAAAAACAAAATAAATAAAAGACATTAGACTTGCTACAAATTACATATCTAGCATATATAAATATAGTTTTTTTCTTTGTGACAGCACATTTTTAAGAACAATGTATTTAATACATATGTTCCAGAAATGACATACAGTCAAAGACACTGAAAACCACTAAAATCTGAAGGTGAATTCTATTGCATGGAACATTTCTCTCATGAGTTGGATCTACTGATTTTGCCACTCTCCAGACTCCATCAGTCCCCACCCGGGCCTCCGTCACCTACTATACCTCATCCATACAAAACCAAAACCCAGGTAACATAACCAAAACATTAACAGAACTTTATTAAAACATATTTAACTTGGACAGAAACCATTCAGAACATATATGTTTTTTCCCCATGAGCCTTTGCATTGCTTCAGCACAGAACACTTCAAATGACCCCGCCCCTCCCACACAGGAACGTAATTTTCGTAATTATCTCTGCTTAATATGATATGTGCACTGCGTACTTAAGTGTATTATTACTAATGGGATTTAGTAATGAATGTGTTTTTTAACAAAACATGAAAGAATAAGTAGTGACCACTATTTTTTTTTAATTACATCTAAATCTGGGTTTACAGAGTAGGCACAGGTATGTTGGGTGTCCTCATCCTTGTGTCCCTCCCCTCGCTGGGGGCCCTGGTACCTCCTCCGGGTGCTCCTCTGGTCCCCTGCAGGCACTGCTGTGATCCCCTGGAGCCAGAAGAGGGCAGCGGAGCCCAGCCTCCCTCAGGAGGGTTCAGCCATGTGCCAGAGGTCCGCACCTACATCAACATGACAATCCTCAAAGGTACCACACATACAGTATGTAACACCACCTGCAGACCCTCAAATACTACACAAGTCCATGATAACTCAGGCAATACAACTTTTACACACTTCATCACTGGGTGCTAGATAATTGTGCAGGTTGCACTAAGTGCAACCTGCACAATGGATTTATCTACATCCTCATGCTATTTAAGCAGTTGCACAATTTTGAATTCACAACTTGTACATATCCAAATATTTGTTCCATTATTTTATCCCATTATTATATCATGTATTTTGTATGGAACTATATTGTATCATAGTACTTTATATTTATATTCTGTGCTATGTGACTGATTTTGCTGATGTAACACAATCATTTCCCATTTTATTGGGATCAATAAATATCTATCTATATATCTATCTAAAGCTCTATAAATATTATAACCACCAATACCATAGGCCAATGCAATAGAGCAAAAGGTGCTGGAATAAATAAATAAATATTAATATAACAGGTTCACGTAGGCTGACTGACAGACAGAGCTTTCAGAAGATTTCAGAGCATACTGCAGAGAATAATGCAGAAAATATAAATATTATCAGACTATTAGAACCATGAAAGAAAATTAAAGAAATGTAGGGAGGAGTCTTGTTTGTCGAACTAGCTCCCAGAGGGGGAATTTAGTACTATTTGCAGAATACTAAAAGGACTCAGCTCCTTTTGGAGAAATGTTTATGAACCCATCAAGGTCATTGGACAGCTGAGACAAGGACAAATTCGTACCAGGCCTGGAACTTCTTGACAGTTTCTGTGATTTAAAGAAAGCTACAGCCTTTATAACCAACCAAGAATCCAACCGGTAACCCCAAAACACATCAACAGTTATCTTGAATTTATTCTCACGTTGCCAGACCTACCTCCACTGCCAGGGGCGGGGCAAGTAGAGGGGCATGCGGTGCCCCCTTGTTGCTTCCCATCAATTGGGCTAAAGAGCTGTCAATCTAACAGCTGTGGTTTCCATTAGCTCAGAGCAATGCCACTTTGCAACCTTTCTGCCAATCTTCCCAGCCCTTGTCACATAACCAATTAATGTTTCCATGATGACTATCTAGAATTCTGAAATACTGAAACCAGCACAGACTGAGTTTATGGAAAACGTGTTTTGGATTCGGGTATAAACTTTTTTTTTTTGGAATGAAAACAAGTGAAATGATAGTAGTGGATGTGATGTTAAATTTAGCAGAATTACATTGGGTTGTTCTATCCTATCCAATATCTCCTATGTTACTAAGCAGATGTTCTATCTTGAATTAAACTAAACCAGGGAAGGAAATGTAGCTTTTGACAGTGGTTATATCCCTCTATGAAGGTGACAAAGGAGACCGTGGCGACAGAGGAACACCAGGTAAAGCTGGACAAGAAGGCCCCCCGGGCTCCAAAGGTCCCATGGGCTCAAAAGGCACTAAGGGCCAGGCAGGTCTCCCAGGAGACCCCTGCAAAGTCCACTACTCCGCTTTCTCCGTCGGCCGCCGCAAATCCCTCCACAGCCTGGAGTCCTACCAGGCGCTTGTGTTTGACACAGTGTTCGTCAACCTTGACGACCACTTTAACATGTTCAATGGGAAGTTCCTCTGCCGAGTCCCCGGGATCTACTACTTCAATGTCAACATCCACACGTGGAACTTCAAAGAGACTTATCTACACATCATGCACAACGACACAGAGCAAGCCATTGTGTACGCCCAGCCCAGCGACCGCTCCATCATGCAGAGTCAAAGCGTGATGCTGCAGCTGGAGCTGAAAGACGAGGTGTGGGTCCGCCTGTACAAGAGGGAGAGGGAGAACGCAGTTTACAGTGATGATGTAGATGTCTATATCACTTTCAATGGATACCTCATCAAAGGCAGCGTAGAGGGAAACTGAATAAGAGAGGCAAGGCAAGGCCGAGGGTGAGCTCAGTTGGATGAAAAGCAAACAAATGCAACTGACATGGCAGCAGAATGCAGTTCACTCTAAAAAGTGCTCTTCTTTCTTTTATATTTAGATTGAATAAGGAGGTTTCAACATGGTGCTGGAATTGAACCTAGTTACCTAAAGAATGAGCAATACCTCTTTGAGAAAATGTGAAGAAATAGAACATTGTCAGAATTTTGATTGCAGATTCATTCTCTTTATATTGCATACATATCACAACAACATGCATGGTTTCATTAAAAGGAATAGTCCCAAAACATTTTGGGAAATGTGCTAATTTGTTTTCTTATTCTGACCTAGTGGTATTGATCTTCTCATCTAACTTGCCAATAAGTGTATTTCTTAAAATGTCAAACATGAGCTGCTAATGTTCTCTAGTCAATCCCAAATGTGTAAAACTGGATGGATTAAATATAATAATAGGATTTTTAGAGATTCAAAAAGACATAATCTGTTTACTTTCAGTGACTGAAGATGCAAATTGAAAGACGTCTGATATTGAGTATTCTCTCTCTGTAAGGAAGAAACTAACTAGTAGCTTGTGTAGGCTAATAGAACATGGTAAGAAAACACTTGGCTTCATTTGCAGTGTGGACTGTTATGGAGTTTTGTATGTGGTGCTAGTACATGGTGCTAACTGAACTTTAGGTGTGTGCGGATTTGAGTTTGGGAAGCTGCAGGAAACCCAATTTTCTCGCCCAATAACATTTACCGTATTGGAGTAACTTTGATATTTTGATGACTTAGTTATGTTTTACTTTTAAAGTGTACTTGAGAGTATGTCAGAAGGTTCTTATTACCCTCTTTCCCCTCCTTACTTTTTTATTAGTGTCACGTATAGCCAAATATAAAATGCAACATAAAGCAGTCATAGGTAATCTGACAAGTAATTATAATAAACAAACTCATGCCAGCTGTGACACAATTACCTGCAATTAATACAGATATTAGCATTGGTACTAACATAAAAGCCATTATTGATACATCTGAGTAATCAGTATAAATACGTGTTTATGATTGTACTACCAAGGTTATCATTATTGGTGCTTCAAAAGAACAATAAATAGTATAAATATGGCGTTACAATTTCTAACTGGGACTACAACATAACAATTAACAGGTTAAAGGTCATTCATGTTTTAATCCAAACAAGTTCATATACCCTCCTATTTAAATGTACAAGTGATTTTTATTAATATGACGGGCTTGAAGTTTATTGTCACACCGTGACAGTTTGAAGATGACTGCAGAGTCAACAGCCCAAACTGTCAAAAAAAAAACGTTAAGCCTGTCGTATAAGAACAAAAATCACTTGTACTTCATGTTTCATTCTAATCGCTTCTATTCAATCTGACATGTTTACGGTTTGTTTTTAACCAAAAACTATTCCAATTTTGCATTACTCTTAATTGTAGTAATTATAATACTGTGTTTGTACATTGTAGATACTGATATTAAAGTTGTGTTTCAGCCACACATTTAATGCAGTTCCTCACTGTGACTCAGTATTTGAAATGCTCTCACTTTCTGGTCAAAACCTTTAAAATAAAACAAGCTAAACAGACGACAGTGTTTCTGGATATTCTTTTTTGTTGATACCCCTAAAAGCTACTGATATGATGGTAACTGTCTGCTTAAGTTTTAGGATTTCTACCTGCTAGTCAGTCAACGCAGCTTCACAGGGTTTTAATTTACTATAAGGGAACACATTCATTTCTGATAGTTTGGGATGCATGTTTGTATCAGTTCACCCTGACAAAAAAATCCCCAGGCACACTGGCAGTGTAGGACAAAAAAACTTCTTCAAGTACCTGTGAAAAAGTTGGTAACCAGTGAGGGAGCACATCCGTTTGGTGTGTCTGTACTAGTCTCCAAACGGCCTTGTAATGAAGATGTCCTTTGATAAAACATGAACCCAGCGAAATGAACTGGTTTCGCTCCCAAACGTTGCGTTGTAGCATTAGCATTATGCTACGTTTTCTTTGACCCCATCAGCTTGTTTTTTGATGACAATTGTTTAGTGTCTCACACATGTTACACATTATAAACCGTTATGTATGTGTGTGGTAGGTTGGCATGTGGACCTTTAGGTGTAAAGATCCAGATGTGTTTGCTAAGATGTTCACATTTCCTGTTAACATTTTTTTGGGCTCCACTGGTGTCATTTTCTTTTCCTGTTCTCCTGATAAGGGATATTTCCCTTCCCCTCATTTCTACAAGGCTTTCATGTCAGTCCTCACTGCACAAAGAGACTATTCTGCTCCATGGTGTTGAGACAATACTATGATTCATTATATGAGGGACATCTTTGTGCAAATATTATCTAATAGGAATTGTATGGTGGTAAATAATACTGAGTTAGAATGGCTACTTCACAAAGACAGACTACTACAGTTTCCATTATGGCGCACATCCTTTATTTCTCATGTACGAAGGACAAATGATGCATGACACCATAGCACTGATGAAACTGAATGATTTGCATTTTCTGTATCAATGAACGATGGAAAAGTTTGTCATTAAGACTCTTTTGACTTGATGAAATATGTATACTTTTTTCTTACAAAAACATGAATCACAAAAATAGATTTGGGGTTTTTGGCCTGTGACACCTGTGTTCAAAGCATCAAGGCTGATAAAGCATCAGACCACTGTGGGCGGTAAAAAAAAATACGTACCACCAGTCAAACTCTAGTTTAGACTTTCCCATCACAAAAACAGCAAATACTTATAGGTTTTATTCTGGCATTAAATAAGCCGTTTTCTTATTCCCGGTTTGCAATTTTAAAGAAAACCCAGCCAAGAGCAACATTTCCAACTTGGCTTACATCAGGACAGTAATATAAGAAAATATAAAAAAACAAAAAACAAAAACAAAAGACATTTAAAAGAATTAACAAAGTGAAAACAATACAAAAATCTGACAATCCAAACACTGGTGAGGTGGGAGTGCACGACGACTACGTGTTTTCAAATGACCATTGTCTTGCTTAGCATTGGCCTGCTTTTCTGTGTGTACATTTAGAGCTACATGTAAAAAAACATGCACCAAGTGATGATGAAAGACTTTTGGGAAAACCAGCCATAGATGCTAAATATTTCCAGATGTGAAGCACACCTTTACAAAACAAAAAAAGCAAAAGGCAAAAGAAACAACACTGAGTCAATATTGGGAACATGTACATCTTGCGGAATAAATGACATAAGAGTAAAAGCCTCACAGTAACCCTGTGTGTTGAACAACACACAATGTAATCCACTGGTTACAAGCACACTGAAGGAATCCTCACAGAATCACAATTCATGCAAATTCCCATAGAGACAGTTTCCTATTCTTTCCAAAGAATATTCCCACAAGATAAACAAAGGCCCAATGGCTTCATACAGCTCTCACTGTATTGTGTTAAAAGTACAAATTGAGTCCTTCTACAAAAATACGTTTTTTGCTGTGTAAACTTTTGCAACCAAAGGCACTATCTTATCTTCCCACTCTTCTCATATAAAACATGCAGCCTGATCCATGCTCAGATCATGGTGTGAGTGATCCTAGCCATGGTTACACTCCTTTACTTGGAAACTCTGACATTAATACTGACCATAGCCTCATCTTTCACCAACCCAACATGTGGAGTGAAGTATCCTCTGCACACACTGAAAAACCCTCCATGTTGGCTTCACTTAATGTGCTCAGCTCCGTGCTACAAAATACTGCGGCCGATGAAAAGGCTGCCCTTGAAACCTGAAAGTGTTCATCATATTTAGAGGGGGGGAAATAGACACATTGTTGCAGTCTCCAAGGTTTCAAAATGTAGAGCAGTGTTGATAACTACAGTCTCTGTGTATGAACACAAAATGTGTTCAAATACTGATAATAACAAGCGTCATGGCAACACAACAAAGCAATAAAAGAAAATGTTCCCTTAGGATAACAGTGTATTTAAATAAACAGAGACTCATCTGTGTATGTCCAGCTGACATGACATTAGAGATGAATGTAAAAAGAAACAGTCAAGCTGAGAAAAATCCAGCTGTGCAGTCTGATGTTCACTGGAGCCGCCGTGCTCCTATATGGAGAGATGTGCAGTATGTGTTGCGAGTATCCTTTTAATCTGCGTATGAGGTATAAAAGATTCCTAACCTGTTTCGAGCTGTCAGTATTACAGTTGGGCGGATGCCGTCAAACCTCCTCCCTATTTTACCGCGGTATACGGTATTATCGTGACTAATTAAAAATGATGACGTAAGGCTCAGACGGCGTCACCAAACTGTTGGCTTGTGCCTACACCGGTCAAAAACTGAATACCAAACACTAACACTGAAACAAGAAGAAGTTCTGTTCTTCTTTGAGACCAGGTCACTCGGTGTGTAACTTGCTCTCTCTCTCTCTCTCTCTCTTTCTTTGTCACGTGATGACCACCACACATAAGCATTTTTAGGCATTAAATAAATTATATATTTAATACTAAATCCTTACATAAGTGCATTGCATTTTTTTAATGACAAATGGTGGTACTAAAACTGATATTGTTGCTATTGTTATTTAACACCCTAGTCAGTATTTATCTTTAAAATAAACCTAAAAATCCCTTTCATGCTTGACATAAACATTGCACTTACACAATGTGAAATAAATTACATGGCAACAAACACTGTAGTCCAACTACACTAAAAACTAATCTACTAACACTTTGTTTTAACTGATCGCCCACATTTCCTCGTCCACTGCATCTGCGTTGCTGTCACGACCAAAAGGGTTTCTATGACATCACAAACAGAGTTTGGCTCTGTGACATCTCTTCGACATCCTGCTACAAAAGCCTGGGTGATTGTCACAGTTTGTCACAAAACACAACCGTGACCTCACAAATAAGAGGCGGGGTGTGACATCAACGTTGGGAGTGCTCGACACTCGGCGCGGGGATTAGAGTTAAGGACCGCACTGGATGTACCACGTGTTAGGGACACATGCTGTGTGCACAGTCCTTTATCTCAGCTGTCTCACTCTAACTTGTGTGCTTCTTGTTGTCTTTGCGATTATTAACAATAATGCATAAAGAGTATTACCTCGATAATACAGTTTCATGCTTCCTGCATTTAGCACGGTTGGGGCGGCGCGGTACGGACGGCGATATGACGCAATGGCAAACTTGGCGTCACAATGCGTACTGGCTTCAGGAGAGAAGAAGTCGGTTCTTCGAGCTACTCGGACCGCAGAGTAGGAAGTAGGAAAGACCAGACGGATTGCGGTGACCACGCGCCGCCCACAGCGCCCCGACAGCGCTGAACGCCAGAAGCAGGAAACAGCTTTAAGTGTGCTTTTCTTGGAGCAGTGAGTCCCTAATAAGGTGCACATTCAGTGTAGGACACCCAAGACTGGAGGACACGTCTGCGAAGCCCAGAGCAAGGGGACACGTCACTTTTGTTGGAGTGTACCATTATTTCATTACGTTAAAGAAACACGTTGTCCGTGTGTGGCTGGGTCAGTTTTGTAGAAACACGAGTCACTCATTGAGGATCGAGTCTGGTCTGTCGTAGCCAAAGAGCCTGAAGTCAGGTTCATACAGCTTATAGAGTTCTCTCCGCGCCTCGACGGGCACTGTGCTGAACCAATCGGCCTCCCAGCTGCTGGCTGTGAGGTTCCTGTGTGAGGTGGGGAACTCCACCACATTGTCCACCCGCAGCTGGCGTATTAGTTGCTCGGCATCCTCCTCCACCGTCTCCAGGTGGCCCACAAAGTCATACTGAATCTGGCATGGGTGGCAAAGCCGATACACCTGCCGCCAGTGCTCATTAAAAGGCATCTCCTTCTCTGTCTGAGGGTCCAGGAGGTACTGGATGAAGTTGGAGAAGGAGGGATGGATGCCCACACCGAACGCCTCGTCCACAGAGGCGGGAGGCGTCGGCTGATTGGCATAGCGGCGCAGCATGACCTGGGCAAAGCGGCGATAGAAGTCCTCATTGCGCAGCTCAAATTTATTCCGATAGGCCGAGATGAGGCGCACAAAAGGGTCCCGCACAAAAATAAACTTGGTGTACTTCTTCAGCTTCACCTTCAAAAATGAATGAAAATCGTATTAACACATGACATTTTATCATCAGGCGTTATATCAATTCACTGAGATGGTGTAGGAAATTGAAAATAATAATGAGCAACTAGTAACGTGCTTAGGGGAAGACAGGGGACTCTTTAGCTTAGAGAAACAATGCTTCACTGTGTGGTGAGCGACCGTTTGTGAATATTTTATTTTGTGGCCAGAGGCAGATAGTGGCAAAGATTGGGTTTCACTTGTTTAAGTGGCCTTTGCATTATTAAAAGACCTCTGCAGTTCCACCCAAACACTAAAAGAATTAAACTGTTGTCCTTGTGTGGGAAGACTGAATTCCTGCTAGCAGATAGAATAATATGATGTACAGTATTTGGACAGACCTTCATGAGGTGCTTTGCAAACTTTCCGTAACGTTTCCAGAACTTGTTGAAGGTAAAGTGCATGCTGTTGTTGTGGACCAGGTCCCTGGGGATGGCCAGCGGGTCTCTCTGGGGAACACCGTCCCGCAGCAGGCTTTCACTCAGAACTATCATGATGCGCTTCCAGTTGCTACATGCAACCTAAGAGGGGGAGCACACGTTAACGTCTAAAGCCAATGTTCAGGTGTTACATGGAAATGGGTGGAAACTGGACGAAATTGGTGAAATTGTTTAGGATAAAAATAATAACAAATCTCCCAAATAACTTAAAGTTTTTGTTAATTTAGAAAGAAAATAACATTTTTCTGTGAGGGATTTAAACATGTTTAAGTTCTCCCAGACATGCATCATAGCTGAACTACTGTTAACGCACAAAACGCAGAAAAAGATGGAGGCGCATACCTTGGGAACATAGCAGTAAATGATACCATGCCTGTCGTCCACTATGAGGTGATCCAGCTCCTTGTTGGGAATGTCGTCAAACGAACGGTTTTTGCCAGGAAACACCACGCTGTCGTTAGCGCACATCTCCTGAAGTAACCGCCGCCTCTGCTCCTGGTTTTACCATTTGGTGAAAGAGAGACACAATGTATTATCGGTTAGCAAATGTTCATCATACAGTAACGGAGACATTTAGGAATTGACTGTCATGTACGTATAAATGAATTGGAATTGTCTTGTCTGACTGGTAGCGAAACGTAAATATTGTATAGGCACTAATATAGAAAAACAACATAGAAAGAAAGCCACCCGCCCCTGTCCATACAATACATACAACATAAGGATGCTGTAATCCAATTGTGGTTGCAGATTTCAGTTCAGTTTAAAATGATTGCAACTTTATTATACATGCATACTGCATGGCTTTAAAACCTACTCCAATTAACACATCACAAAGGATTCTGGTCTTGATCATCTCCTTTTAATAAATGTTAGATTTGCATTATTTGAATGAAAGGAGCTCTAGTGATCAACCAATCAGGGTTCACAGTTCTGATTGTTGGGAATGTAAGCGCTGAGAGTCCTCCTACACGTTTTTTGACAACATTCTGACTTATGCAGCATGAAAAGCAAAGGTGACAATAAGTAAGTATGCCAGTGAGTCGGCATGCAACTCGCTCACAGGCATGCATAATGTTAATACCTGAGCTCTTTCTGCGATTGAAAAAGGATCTTGTGTATTTCCATAAACCCAACCCACCATACCATTTCAACGTTTAATCCTACCACTACTAAAGACAATGATAATAATTAGAATAATTTCAGACATCCACCTGTCTCTCACGGAGCTCGGCGGCCACAGGAGTCAGGTGAATCTTCCACTCCCGCCGCGGAATATACCGTTCCTCGGCTTTCTCCGATTGATTACTTGTGTCAGCGGGGACGGGGTCCGTGGGCTCACCAGTTCCCGGCTCTAAGAACTGGTTAACGAAGGCATCGATGTCGGACAGGAAGGACGGGGTCCGGGAGGTCTGAGGCTGCTCATGAGCAGGAGGGGGGTGTGGGATTTTGGGGCCCGGTGATACGGGAGCGTGCAAATACAGATGAGAGGCTCCGACGTCGTCCCAGTAAATGATGATCAGAAGGATCATAAAGGCTGAGCCCAGCACGACAAAAACGCGGAACATCCTGGACGTTCCCATGGTGACCGTTGCTTCTACACCATCCCCATGGCAGCAGATTGAAATAGTTACCTGCCTGGTTCTTTTATGTGATCACCGGGGCAACAGATTGGATTCACAGGGTCCTTGCTACAGGGTCACCATGGCAACATAGATACATAGATTGCAGCAACAGCAGAGTCTGTGGTGGGCTTATAATGATGCTGCTGCATGAATAAACTCTCGCCTTTGCTCCATGCCTGCAGCACCCTGCACACAGAGAACACACATACACACACACACACACACACACACACACACAAACACAAAAAATCATCTTCTGGCTAGAACATAGATACAGGTTTAAGTATACATATTTAAAGGGGGTTTAGGGATCCTCTCTCAGGAGAATGTTATGTTTCTCAATAATGATAAAAAAATCATTTCACATGATTTTGGACAATTGTTATTACCATATCTGTGTCTAAAATGTTGTAAAAGCTAGAGCAGAAATACTCGAAAAGCTTTGAATGAAAAGCTTGCTAAAAAGTCCACTTGGACCAACTACAATCATTAGATCTGAGAAAAGTCATTTAGTTATTTTTAATGCTCATGATTTGACAATTATTCCGCTTGGTGCAAACTGGCAGAGATGCTGAGCCTGAGTCTTATAATGGTAGAGAGAAGCCGGCATTATTTCATCTAAATTGGAAAAGCACATTTAAACAAGATGAATCACTGACACACAGATGCGTTGGGGTGGGAATCGATTCGCACCTCCGATTCGATTTTGATTCAGAGCCAACGATTCGATTCTAAACCAATAACAGATTTTTTGATGTACATTTCCATGCGTGTTTTTTTTTTTTAAATATCAAAAAATGATTAACACTTTTTCTTTTTTAACCCTTTTTTTGACATTTGACATTTTCGACGCATTCTTTTTTTTACCTTACTACCACTAGCTTTACACTAATTTTTGGAATCCATGGTCAATAGCCCTCATTTGTATAGAATTATACCTAATATTTGATTTACTAAAGCAGAAATTATGAACTATTTTGACTAATAGTTAAGATCAGAGGAACGTACGTTGAGTGGATGAGTTTGGTCAGGATGCTGATTTGAAACCATTTCAATTTACACCCAAAATTCAATGAAAGGGATTATATTTGCAAAGAGTGTTGCATATATTATATAATAATATAGTATAATGTTTCTGATAGACATTTTTCAAAAGGGTTAAATTTGACCCAAGGACAAATAGAGGGTTACATTACTCCTATTAAAGCATCTAGTTACAGTTTCATACTTACACAAGCAAGGAGATTATCAGTCCAAAATACAAGCAAAGGAAAAGCTTTTATGTGAGTGAGGTACTGCATGCTTGCTCTTCTGTGGAAATCTAGAGCAATGTGAGCACGTCTGACAGTTTACTGGCTTCACATTTTTGAACTGAATTTCTCCTTCTCCTCTCTAAGATGACTGAACTCCCACTCCCCGGCACTAAAATCACAAGTGGTTGTCAAATGAGTGCATACCAGGCGGCTCTGCTGCATACCATGAAGTAATAACTCTTGCACTGCACAAGTGTCCCGCTGTATTTATACCAGGCTTCCTATGGATTATGGTAAACCATCAGTACACTTTAATACTGAGCATTCCTAAAGTAATAAAAGCCAAGTAAGCAACCTTTGAAGGCGGGAAAATAGCAAAGAATTTACACAGCTAACCAATTTACAAAAACACACTGAAGCTTACTGTGCTCATTACTCATTACTCCATGGAGAGCTGCAGAAAGATGGCCTGTGTCTGTTGTACCTGTGGCTTATCTCAATGTCAATTCATGATTCCTAATTCCACTTTATCTACAGTCTTATCTTCTCTTCTCTTTCCTGTGCGGTTTAAAAGGCGCAGGGCGTCACTTTTCCATTCCGACACTCTTCTAAATTTGGAGCTCTCGTGCAACAGTCCTCATTTATTTCCTCTTTCCTGCAGCTGAGAGGAGACCATTGACATGGAAAATCATGATTCCCCACTCCAGAGGCTCTAGACTACATTTCTCTTTCTCTCTGCACGCCAACAAATTAACTACTGTCCCATAATGTACATTATATCAGGCATATCAGGGGCAGAAAATGTAAAAAAAAAAAATGACAGTGGTGGAAAGTGATTTTACTTAAATAAAAGTAACAAAATAAAGTTTTTTATATTATTTGAGTATTTCCTCTCTATACAACACACACTCGTGCCGAATAGCAGTAGACTTAAGTCCGTAAAACTCGGTTCATTTCAAAAAGTGACCGTTGAATTTTGGTTTCATCAGGGGACACGAACCCTAGTCTCCAAAGTGAAAGTCCTGTGTTTGCTTGACCCATCCACCCCCACAACCTGCCTATTCAGGTCTAATGTCTTGCTCTTAGACTGTGTCACATCTCTTCGTTGTTTTCTCTTTCAAATCAACCACAACAGGTTGCAGCCTATCAATAAAAGGTAATTATGGGGCATCATGAGCTGCTTAGAGACCATCGAGCTACAGGGTTGTTTTCTGGGTGAGGACAGTGTGAATGTATTCTTCAACTCCACTACAGTTCGGAAGAAAAACGGCTAAGTTGCAATTTAAGATTATTCTCATTATTCATTAATCACGTAGGCTTACACTTTGTCAATGATATGCCAGAGAAATGCCTGTTGCCAAGGTGATATCTTCACATGTGTTGTTTTGTCCAACCAACAGTCTGAAACCAAAGATATTAACATTCAGCAGGAAATACTCACACTGAAAAGTGGCTTAAACAATAAATATATCATGAAGATACATACCAACTAATTTATACTTATCGTTTCAGCACTAACATATATCACATGTTTTACTCCACTAGGCTATATTTATCTGACAACTTAATTTACGAATTAAGATTTTATGTAGACATAAAAATGAGACATTATTAGAAGTGAGATGTATTATTATTAAGTATCCAACGACCAGTAAATACTGTTTTGCTATATCCTATTACTTAAGAGTAATTTAAATGCAGGATTTTCATTTCTAATGGAGTTGACAGTGTGGTTTTGTTGTCCACTGTAGCTGTTGACGGTAGGCTAAAGCATTAGCTGAATATCTGCGGATATCGAGGAGAAACAGCCCTTTACACGCGCCGTTTTGTGTTGACGTGAATATTTTGGGATGCACACTCGCAGCGCCAATATCACGGCACATTATTAGAGGTTGACTCACTACTCTTCCACGAGTACAGTATTGTTATGTTTGCCACAACGTCAACGAAGGTGTCAAAACCCCGTAGATAAAGCCCAATTAAGCCTGTGCTCAGCCGGCGCTAGATAAATCACACCGTCCTGCCCGCAGCAGCCGCCAGCGGATGCCAGACCGGACACAATGTAGCCTTTGACGGGAGAGCAGCGCCGCGGGAACGGGCTGTTCCTCACACCGGGAAGCTTTCGGGATGTGATTCATTAAAGCGTCGCGTGTAGTCTTTACGTGTAATTTACGTGGAAAGCATCCAGAGTAGCAAAAGAAAACAACGAGCTTCCTTCCGTACAGCCTGTGGTTTTCTCAATATACGCTGTCAGTGTCCCAGCGGTGTCAAAGTAGTGCACAGCATTGAAGCAAAGGTGTATACAAAAAAACACGTTGTTGCTACTGAGAGGTGAAATGTTACGTTACACATTCAGTGTTAATAATGAGAAAGACGAGTAGAAAAAAACAACACCTTCTCACCTCTTTTTGCGCCCGCGAGCCCCCAGCGCCGCGTCAGCCTGCCCGTGATGCGAGAGTCCCCTTTTTTCTTGGAGATGAAGCGGGAGCACGTAAAGCACCGCGAGAGTTTGTAGTTTAGAATTCTGCAGAGTGAGCTCATGAGGGGAAAAATTCACTTTTCTGGGTCAGCTCCATCATAACATGTCTCTACTCAGGGATGATTTATGTAGACAGTCTCCCCATCCTCCTTTCCACCCTCTCTGCTCCCTATTACAGAAACTGTGTGCGGAAAATAACCTGCTTTACCAAACAAATGTCATCTTCACTTCAAAAATAAGGCCAAAAGAATGATAATAAGGAAATGTTGCTGTGGGGATCTGTGTCTATTTCTGTTGCATCAGGCTGATGCGGTTAAAATCGTGTTATTTGTGAACTCGTTTCATCCTGTGACATCAAACATAGCCAGGAGCCCCTACTGAGCAGCTGATTCACATTGAACACACACACACACACACACACACACACACGCACACACATGCACACACATACACCATTATCATCATCATCATCTGCTTTCAATCAGCATCACACATTTCACCCCCCACTCCTGAGTTTACTCTCAGCGCTGAGTTCTCATGAATTTGCTTAATGTTCTCATAAATTTGCGTAATATAACTTTGTACCCTGGCAGCCAGTCTACTTTGAACACAAAAAACAAACACGGAAACACACACACATACACACACACACTGAGCATGAACACACCAGAGAACAAAAATATTCTCAAGAAAAGATAAATACAGTCAAATCAAGATTGTTTCCAACAGCAGTTCAAAACACTGAGAGACATAATCATACTACATTTTATCATGTCTATTACTTTTATGATGTTACTACATTTTAGTCAAAGCAGTTTAAATATTACCCTCTGTATTCCACTACATTAAGCAACAATGCAGGAGGATTGACTAAAGTAAGGCTGATATAGTGTTTTAAGTTTCTTAAACACAGCATGTGGGTGATTTGAGCATTTTTGGGAATACTGCATATTGCTTTATGCATGTCTTCCTGGCAGATGAAGCGATTATCCAGCACACTTATGAAACAGGTCACTCTTAATCCCCCTCTGGCTTGCCCATTTTTGTCAAATTTGACCATCTGGTGGCCTTTGAAAACTATTTAAACACAGATTTATAAGCTGTAGAAATCAACAAAGGGACCAGAAGCCATGCAGGTTTAGTGAGTTATAGATAATACTGCCTAATGAACCCAGAAATGTTACATAAATTTGGATTTCAGATTTGAAAAGAAGATATTTTGTTGGCGGTTATCCTATTTAAACTACAGGTATATTTGCATGAAATATGTTATTGCCAATCAACAACATCAGTGCAAGGAGAAAAGAAGGGCACCAATGTACAAATCATGTAACGTGAAATTAAAGAGCAGCGCCACCAAAAACTTAAATCACATAACTGGAACCTGCTGCCCCTTCCATGATTCATCAACACACCTCTTTAAACACAACACCACCATGCATGTTACGTTTACGTTTGAAGAACATGAATTCTGAAACAGAAAACTAAGTTTATTCATTCAATCTTTTACTCTTTCTTGTGAAATGCAGCATAGCCTTGCCTTTTTTAAGGCCTCAGAAAAACTCTTAAATATTCAACTGATGACAGTGATCCCCAAGAAGCAATGGCCTCAAATGAAGAGGTCACAAGTGTAAAAAAAGGAGCTTACATCACTAATGCCTATGTTTGCCTTTAAAAAAACTGATTAGACCATAAAAACCCTTTAGTTAATGTAGAAAAGATGTCATAATGTAGTAAAGATGTCAGTCACAGCTTCCTGTTGCTTTACATGGTGCAGACTTGCAATGTGTTCCCTAAAACATTAAGCCTTCAGTTGTATTTAACTCTATTCTGTGCAAAGAGCAATGCTTGTGTAACATTTCTATTTCTGTAACATTTTAGGAGAAGCCCTGCATGAAAGATTTGCACAAAGAAATCCTATGTTAATAAATTTAAAGGTCAACGTGATTTAATTGAATGTGACTTGAATCTTTACAGTGCAAATGTCTGACATTAGCCACTAGAGGATGGTATGATTAAAGTTAAGTCAGATCAGACTGAAACTGAAAGTATGCTCACACAACAGCACTTTGCACACCTTCCCTTTAAAGTAAAAAACAAACAAACTCTACTTGATGTTTTCCATCTGTTTATTTCTCTATATCAAAGTAAAGGCAAACATTTACAAAATATATAATGCATTTATTTAAGTATATAGCAGTGTGAGTGTCTACGTGTCCGTTTTTGATAAATATGTATGCAAGAAAGCACGATATACAAGTGCTTTATGGTGCTCAGCTACACATTCATATTTTCATGTCTACAGGAGGTCTTGCTCCACCCAGACCGTCTTCTTCTGCTCCTCCAGTATTCGGTCTTTGATGACCCTGATGAGATCGTCTGTCCCGGCCCAGGCCTCTGGCTCCAGGCTGGTGTAGAGGCAGGGAATGCCCTCCAACTCCTTCAATTTTGCCCGACACAACTTCACAAACTCTTCCTCCGACTCCACGCGCAGAGGCAACTTCCTGTGTAGACAGGAAACAGGAAGGAAGCAGCGCTGTGGTGGTGAGTGTGGTAATGTTTGGAACCCATTACCTCTGATAAAATCCTGTAGACACTGCAATAGTGGTTTGTGCACTTTGTTCTAATTCTGAGAAAGACTGACAATAATGGGTCAACTTACTTTGTGTCTATTTACAGTCAGTACCCACCAAAATATACACGTCATGCATCAGGTTTTGTTGACATGTGTAGCTCCACTGACATTATCATCAACCCCCGGATGGAATAGCCGTATTGTATTTGGAGAACGGTGCCCAATTCTCATAGACTGGGTAAACCCCGCCCACTCTGCCGGCAATTTGATTTCGCCCTGCAGCTCGGTCTGAAAACCTGCATGTGTAATTCTCCTGCTTCAGTTCCCAATTTTGAAACTGGCTTATCTACCTGGCGCGCTATTGGCGGGTTTAACACAATGACGATAGAGAAGCGACCAAGAAGCTTCTTTTTTTACATTCAATAAAGCGGTGGCCGAAAACGCAGCAAACCCGTTGATGCCGCTGTTGCTTCTACGTCACCCGGATCAGTTGTCTGATTGGTTGAAGAACTATCCAATTGCGTACAGAGTCATTTGACCTATGCCCGTTGGTCACGCCTCTTGTGCAGAGAAAATACAGAGCAGACTCCCCAGACCAACGCTCACTCTCAAACCTACTGAGCTAAGCTTGTCCTGGTAAAAGCCAGACTATAATTCTCACCTTTGTGTACAGGAAAAAGCTCTTGTTCAGCAACTCCTATCACTGTTTCAAGTTCACAACTATTGTCTGCAGGCTGCTGAATTTGATTGTGCATTAAACCACACATATGCTTAGTATAAGAGAGTCAGCGGACTTGTCCTTTAACTGGTTCAATCTCACCTCCTGCTTGGAGTCAAAATGGCATGCGTCTTTGCGTTTGGAAAAAGGGTTGTGGTTTACAACTGTGGGTAACATGTACTAAATGAGTGCACATAAGTAAGGTTTGTCAGGCCTCACCGTAGCTTCTTGACGTTCTTCTCACAGATCTTGATGTAGATAATGATCGGGTAGATTTCTCTCCGCAGAAGGTCTTTGACGCAACTCAGCTCAGCCTCAAGCAGGCAGTGTTTGCCCTGGTGACGGTTGGAAAGAAATGGGCTCTTACAAATAAACTTACTGTGTAACACGTGTATAGATGAGTGAACGCAGAGATAAGCACACAAAGCTTCACATAATACAATAAAACATCTAACATAACGCTTCATTTACTAGAATTTTCACATAATACGGATAAAAGAAACAAAATTAAGCCTAATTAAGTTCATGCATGAATCTATGAATTCAACAAGATCAAAAATAAGAATGTGAATAGGGTGACATGCAAATACAATAAAAAGGGATGGTGTGTGGATCTGTGTTAACACTCTAGTCAATGGGAGGCAAAAGCCACCAGCCAGGGGGAAACAGCTAGCCTGGCTCTGTCCAATGGTAACAAAATCTGCCTACCAACAAAGTCCGTGGTTAGAACCAGGCTAGCTGTCTCCCCCTGTTACCAGTCTTTATGCTAAGCCCACCGACTGCTGGCTCCTTTTCCATGTTTGCTGTACAGATGTAAGAGTAGTACTTCAAACTATTCTGTGCATTTTCATTATGAGGGGCATTTTCTAAAAAGAAAACGAATAAATGCAGGTGCGCACACACACATACACACAAAAACTCTCGTCAAAAATAGCCTACCTTAGAAGCGACAGCTTCTATGTTTTCTCGGGTGATGCATTCAAATGTGGCATGTTTCTCTTTGTAGTGAATGAAGGGCTCCACATTCTGTTTCAGATGAAACTCGTCTTTGGACAAAGTGTCTGAACAGTAGAATGTAACAGGGTAAATTGCAACAGTATAGAAAGAAAGGACAATGTTGTGAAACAGTTTAATTTGTAAATGATCACCACAGAAACACAGATGGAACAGAAACTCTTGAGGTTTCTGCCCTGGGGAATCTCCACGTAACATCACACAGTCTTGGTGTGCCAGATGTTCAACTCTGTGCACTGTAAACTTGTCTGACCCCACTGTCCTGGGAGCAGTTTGTTTGCCATGGGAGTGGAGTGTCCCAAAATGGAGATTTAAGCTTCTCTGTGTAGTCATTATAAGGCATCATCATCCTAAATGTTCACTAGGCCACCTGCCATCCTGCCTCCGCTGTCTCTCTGGTTACACGCCTTAACATTTACACCACAGTGCAGTACAATACCTGACCTGAATCCCAATAGTAGCTTCCTTCTCCCCCCTAAACTATCCATTATCTCCTTCATCTTTGATCCACCATAGGTGAGCACACCGGGACTGTCCAAAGAAATGGAAACAAACAAATTCCCATCACACACTGACCTGGTTTGCAGATATTAAAGTCCATGGCTCCCCCCATGTTGAGTATTTTCTGGATAATGGTTTTGGCTAGAGCACTGGGAGAGAAAAGGACCGGTCTTCTTCTCTGGGTCCGCTGGGGGGTGACGGGACTGTAGGGAATCAGGTTCAAACTCCTGCTTAGATCACTGTCCGGGTCGGCAGCGTCTGTTTGCAGCCAAGACAGCGCACGCGCACGCGCACACGCACACGCACACGCACACGCACACACACACACACACACACACACACACACACAAACCAAAAAAGACTCACTCAATGATACACCCATGGGCAGTTTAACATTTGAACCATTTTAAAAAGATCAAGCGTGATTTATTTGGCAGTAAATTGCCTTTTCCAGATGTTTTTTCTGGTTGCTCATGTGAGGTTTTGATCCCTGTGCATCACTATGTACTCACCTTCTGGTCTAAGAGCCTCAAAACCTTGTCTGGGTAGTGTACTGCCTGAAGTGATGATCCTCACACGCTCATTGCTGTTCATTCGCTTGTACTTGATATCCACCCTGCTGACAAACTTCAAAACAGACACAGAAAAGTATTAACTGAGGCGTCTGAGATAATTCTTTGTTCACTTCAAAATGTTGTGAGATTACTTTGATGTTATCAATAATTCCAACTGGGGGAAACAAGTTGGCATACAACCTCCTCAGTTACTCTTTACTGTGACGGCTCACTTCAGGTAACAACATGTGTCATCTAGAAGTAGAGGCTACAAGGGGTAAGTAGTTGTTTCTAAAATACATGTTTCTTTACTTCACAGTGATTTTCCAGTGCATTCAACACAAGACATGTGAGCCAATGGCAGATGTGCACCGTCGCGCTGAAGAGACTAAAGTCTTGTTCAACAGGAGGAGGTTTAGTTTGCATTACCTGTAGTATTTGAGTGAGGAAGATGCTCGCTCTAGACATGCGTGGGCTGGCTTTAGGATCAGGTGACTGGCTGACTTCTTCTGGTTGTAAATTGCTCTACACAGGCACATACACACAACTTATAGATCACACAAAGATTAGTTTTTCTGAAGTAATGCACAATTCTGACTTACAATAATGCAGATTTTGTGAAAAATGAAACAGTAGAGTTGATAAAAGATGATGAAAAACATGAGTGAAGGGGATTGTGACATGTAGACAAAGAACAGTGAAAGATGTGCCTCTAGATGTCACAGGGGAGTTGCTTAGGTACTTTTCTTTCTTAGGTACAGATGTAAATTTTTGGCTATATTACAGTACTGTCATTCAAAAACATGTATACTGATAGGAGTTTTTTCACTTTGCAATAGTTTTTTTTTAAATACATACTGTATATAGTTCAGGAAGTTTCTTACCCTAATGCGATGGCTTTCGTTCTCATCTCTCCCGCCTCGACACACTAACTTCTGAATTTTGACCAGGAGCAGCTGCTGGGCCCTATACACACACACACACACACACACACACACACACACACGATCCTTACTCATGATTATGATACAAGTAGAAAAGGGAATACGTCATTTGTCATTTAAGTGCCAGTCCTCCATCAAGCTGCTTCCTGTGCTTCTTGGAGAAAAAAACTGTTTGTGTAACTCAAGTGTGTGTGTGTGTGTGTGTGTGTGTGTGTGTGTGTGTGTGTGTGTGTGTGTGTGTGTGTGTGTGTGTGTGTGTGTGTGTGTGTGTCTGTGTGTGTGTGTGTGTGTGTGTGTGGTGGCGGCGGCGGCGCGCGTGTGCATGCATGCATGAATGACTGGACTGGATATTCAGTGACTTTGCATGGTTGCTCAACTGTTACATCATGCTCAGGCTTGTCTTTGGCGCACGCTGTTTTGTGGAATGTGCAGGCTTCATATACGAAACAAAACGTTTTTATGCAACTTTCACTCTTAATGTCTGAATGTCTTTTTGTTTTAAATGCCCTTTAAAAATTTAAAATGAAATAGTGTGGACGTAGCCTTTAAAAAACCTTGCGTGTACCGTGAGTTGCTGGGTATGGTGCCACGTTCTGCCAAGTCGGAGCCGTTGTAGGGGTCAACACGTGCGCAGAGCCACTCACAGCGGCCCTGGTGCCTGGTGTCCAGCACGTGCACCACCTCATCACAACGCACGCTCAGAGAGCAGCTGTCTGATTGGGCGGAGATGTTGAGGTTGACCCGTATGTAGAAGGAGTCACCAGAAACCTGCGGGCCTTCCGCCAAGTCCCTCTGAAGACGACGATAGGCTAGAGAGAAAATATACACACATTTGAATTTACATACACAGTACACAGTATGTATAGAAACAAACATATATACACAAGTCCAATAAAAACTACACTTACAGTCAAAGTTGGCTCGATAATGCAACTTGACTGGTCCAGAACAGTGCTGCAGCGTCCAATGGGCTTCTTCCTGAGTGCTGGTATCCAATGAAATGCTTTGGGTCTCGTCACGTATGCAGCCCTCAAGCTGGCCAGGCAAAACACATCAAAGACAGATGAATGACAGAATAAAGTATTAATGTTTTGAGTGTTTTCTGTCAAATTTTGGTTTTTAATTAGTCCATTGATTATAGATAATATTCAGTATAAAAGGGAACTAGGTGCCCATTGAAAAATAAACAGATGTTGATGGTAAAAATGGGTTTTAGCTTCTGGATTTGTTACCCTTTCATCTGTAAATATCCATGCACATTTGTTAAATGTCTAGGTTCTTCCTGGTTCTTTTCCATTTTACAGCCAGTGGTTTGATTGGCCACAAATGTACCTCAGTGAACTTGTACTCATCTTGCAGCCTGAGCCTGTGGTTGACCCATGCAGTAAGTAAGTTTACTTACCAATAGGAGGTGGTGGCCCTCTCGTAGCCCCGCCTTCTCAGCTATGGAGCCCGATTGGACAGAAGAGATGAAAATCCCGCTGTCATTGCCGCCTACTAAAGTTATGTCCCTCAGCAGGTTGTCGCCTAGTAACGTGAGCTCCTGCACTGGCTTCAGGGAAGCACTGATCCTAGAGAAGGAGGACAGAGAAGGACGGAACGGCCTGCACACACAAAAAAGAAGAAGGTGTTTATAAGTAAGTTAGACATGTGATGATTCTTGTGCATGTGAGTGCATGAGTATCTGTGCTGTACCGCTCCAGAGAGAGTTTCCTAAAGATATTGTTGACCTGCTCCAGGTCATAACTGTCCATCCCTTCTGACTGATGTGATGAGGAAGAGGAGTGGACAGAAGGTGGACCGTACTGTTCGTCCTCTAAGGAAGGGACGGATGGACAGACAGAGAGGTTATTTAATCAACGGTAGACAGAACATTATAGTCATTCAGTTCAGAAAGATTGTAAGTACAATTGTAAATTGTTGTACACGTGTAAAAGCATTTCTTACCCAACTCCATTTCCATGTTGTCACTATCATAGTCCGAGAGGCTAAAAGAGACCGAGCATCAGACTATGTTGAAGCCATTCATAACAGAAAATGTTTTCAAACCAGCCCAGATTAAAAAATTTGGCACATAACCATCTACATCTAAATAGTGTAGATTTAGTGACATGTATTGCATATTCTGGTGTGGTGTTGTAAATACCTGCGAGGGTGGAAGTCATGTTCCTTCTCCCTCTCTCTACGGTAAAGGGATGCTTTCTCTGGGGGTTCAGGCAGTGTGGACAGGATGCTGTCGTTACGGTAACGCAGCTGTAGATGTTAAAGTGAACAACGCAGACGTTTCAACTCAGGTCAAAAATAAAACTGTTCTATTAAATCTTGTTGGGTTATACGGAGAAAACGCATCAGATATTCATTTTTAACCAAACACTATACTGCATCATTTCTTTGTGTGAAAAAGACAATGAACCGCAGCAATGCTTTAAGAGAGCAGACCTCACCATATTTGGCCTGTTGGACTGTTCCACCGGACTGAAGGTTAGTGGGTTGGGGCAGGAGGAGGAGGAGGAGATGGAGAGAGCTGAGAAGGGTGCATACGTGGGGGACATCAGGATGCTCGGGGAGGGAGGGAGGGAGATGCTGTTGCCGTTCAAGTTTTGCATCTGGATATCCAGAAAATCTCCTCCGTTGACTGAGAGAGTTAAAAGTTGGAGACAAATGTGGATAAACGTACACCAGGGAAATGTCACTGGTGGGATATGAATCAACTCTATGATCAGGTGTTACCTGCAGATTGAGAGGCCTCCGGGTTGACCTCTCTGGGTAAACAGACTGGAGACTTGACTCTGTTCTAAAACACAACACATAACAGTTACTGTTAGAAATATTTCTGTTTACCAGCAGCTGAACGTCTTGACTGCTTCATTTAGATTGTCTTTTCAATTCTATTTCATTGTTATTCACTGTTTTTTAATCGCCATGTACTGTATATGTAATAAAAAAATAATATGACAGTGTTTATTTTACATGGTAATTTCTACTGGAGATGATAAGGAATTTATTTTTAAAGAAAATTTGACATGTTTTGGCAATTAAAAAACACCAAGTAATATGGAAGGATTTTTCAAAAGAATTAACAATATGGTAAATCTTTTACTTCTATAGGCTGTTCCTGCTCATGCACATGAATAAGTTATTATATGATCAATTGAGAGTTGCTCTCAGAGGTTTCTCCTAAACTTGTGCGTAAGACAGTAAGTAGTTTAATGTGTATAATAATGGTAAGTAAGAACAATTTTAGTCCTAAATTGGGTCTGGCCTTTATTATAATGCTTAATAAATAAATAAGTCAGTAAGTGGTAGTAGACTGACCCCTGCCTTGAGGTTGGGCCTGCGTTTGAGGCGAGGCTTCTCAGATAACAACTTCTCCTCTGGCGACTCATCACTGGACCATTCTGATTGGCCCTGGATGGGTTTAAAGTCCACCGCTTGAGAGATGATGGTTGAAGGCAGGTCCCTCGGCAAACTCTGCAAAAACCGCGAGGAACAGGAATTATTGCCGTGTTTTGAAAATTAGAAATTGGAAATAGTCCCAGAGATGCAATGTGAGCATTCATCCCACAATTTGTACACTCATTTAATCTACTGTGTCTAACCTGATCCAAAGCAATGTCCTTGGACTGCCGTCGTAGCCGAGCCTCCAAGGTGACCAGCTTGGCTTCTTTGCGTACCATCTCGATGTGGAGTTCGTCGCTCCTCTCCTCCAGCTCTCTGATGTGCTTGCGATATTTGTCTTTGTCGATGAGACTCTGGGAGAATTGGTGCTGGGCCTCGTCTCTGGCTCGAAACGCCTGTGACAGTGGGGGGGGTCGAAGTAAGCAACACAACCACAACATTCATATTCATAAGTGCGTGTGTGTGTGTGTCTGTGTGTGTGTGTGTGTGTGCTTTCACCTGGTCCCTCTCCTTCTCTACCTCCTCTAGCTGTACAGTGATGGTGTCCATGCGTTTCTTATACATCTCACAGTCCTTCTGCAGTGTGGAGGACTTCAGCTCCAAATCCTCCTTCTCCTCCAGGTACTACACAACCACACACACACACACACACACACACATACACATACACACATCAGAAGTGGGGTTTATTATAATTTAATAGACAAAGGCAAATACAGGAAGAGAAACACAGAGGGTTAGATACAGGTTACAGAGAAAGAGGCTGACGGGGTTTTTGCACAGGGTGTGTCTATATATATATATATAGTCTCGGGGGTATTAAGCTCTCTGGTCATGGGTTTGTGTTTCCAGAGTCTGTTTTTGCTAACCTTTGTCTGATCCCAGCCCCACTCTGCTTCATATTCACACAGTTCCAGATAACCATGTCTTGTATGTGTTTATGCATGCTGCACAGATAATCGCCCTTTGAAGTTGAACCAAGACCACATGTCTAACTTCCACATACTGTACCTTACCTCCAATGTTAAGCAAATAAAAACAATGGTTCTGCAATAAAATGGCTCGTGTGTAATGTGTGATTGTATATGACCAGTGTTCCCCACAGGTAGAGAATTTACTTGTTATTCAGTCATTCTGCAGCTGTCAAGGCGGAGATGGTCTTAACTACTTTATTTGTAGTAAGGTAGTCTACTGGTTCCCACAGGGTCGGCCTCTCCAAATGGTGATACCAGATAAAAATGGGAAGTTGTGATATGCTTATTGGGGTTTTTATTCTTTTTTTGTTGTTGTCTGTATCAATGACATGTTGGATAGTTGCAGTTTTTTAAAGGTCTGACAAGCTGAGAGGGGAAGTCGGTCTTTAGTGGAACAGCTCAGAGGCGTCCGTGACAAAGGGCTCCAACCTGGCATTGTTTTTTTTACCTTTACATTTACAAATTTCATTTTTAACAATGTAATTTGCCAAATCTCATTCTGAAAGACAACATGTACGTAACTATAGATATCAGATCAATTCAGTGGCGTGAAGACTACAATATTTGCTTTTGAAATTTATTGAAGTATAAAGTAGCCTTAAGTGAAAATACTTAAGTGCAAGTACCTCAAAATTGCCCTTCCTAGCATGTGTTTGTTACCTTATCTCGTAGTTCCTCTGCCTGTCGGACTTCTTCGCGAAGGTTGTAGAGGCGGTTGACCAGATCCTGCCTGTCTTCGAGTGCTTCCTGTCTGTCATGCTCCAAAATGTCAACAATGGCCTTGTCTGATGCAGGTAGTGGGCCAGGCTGTGTAGAAAGAAACACACACATTGTTGGGTATGAACGTATAACTGGTGCATAACTGTGTGTTTGAGGCAGGCCCTACCTGTATGATGGACTGTAGCTCCTGTAGTTTGATCTTCAGCATTTCGTTCTCTCTTTCAAGTTCAAAGATCTGCTCTCTCTTCGGCCGGTTCTCAATGTCATTTTTCAGCTTGAGACTCTGCCTCCTCTCCATCTTACACTCTTCCTCCACCTTGTTCAGCCTGTGTTTCAGCTGATCAACCTGTACAGACAATCATGATGCAAGATGAACAACAGGGGAAGGGCTACAAAGGGGGCACGGGGTGGCACCAGCCCCCCTTTAAATATGATTGCCCCCCCTGGTGCCCCCCAATCCATTGGGCTGGTGCTGTCAATCTGACAATTGGGATTTTCCTTGGATAAGAGTACTTTCACTTGGCTGCCTGTTCTGACAATTTTCCCAGCCCAAATAATGTTTCCATGACAACAATCCAAAGTTCTGATACCACGGAACCAGCCCTGAAATTGTTTTTTTTAAAGTGCCAGACTGAGCCTTTAGTAAATGTGTACCGTATTCAGATATATAATTATTTTGAAATAAAACAAGTGAAACAATAATAAAGGTGATGTTTTATTACGCATAATTTATTTGCATTGTTTAGTTATATCCTATGAAATATTTCCTATCCAAAATGTCCCACAAAATGATGGTTGGT
>NC_048421.1:3861493-3885046 GCF_013103735.1 Etheostoma cragini | reverse complement strand
CCCCCCCCCCCCCCCCCCCTCACCCATCCCACACAAACCATCCAGGAATGGCCCCTGGATACTAGCTGGTTACACCCACTTATCAATGTCCTCAAATCCTCACATTTCCTCCATGCTCATTGCTAATGGTTACCATAAATGATCATGTCTTTACACAATGTAATGGCATTATTTTCATGCATTCACGTGTCCATCAGTACCTCTAGCTGCAGGTCTCGGCTCCTCATCACAGCCATGTTCCTCTCCTCGCTCAGCGTGGCGTACCTCATGGCCAGTTTGTAGTTTTCATCCTTCACTCTCAGCAGCTCGTCGCTGTAGGTGTTTCTTTCCTCTCTCAACTTATTGTTCCCTGGAGAACAAAGCGTGGTCTTGATACAGCAGTACATTAGTGTGTTGTCTGGACTTTTGGTTGATAACCAGCTGTGAGTTTAAGTAATTACTGAACATTTATGAAAATGTTATGCTTATAAATGATTATAGAAAATGCATTTACACCAAGCCCAAAAGAGTTCAAAGTTATTTTTTTCAAAGAGAACGAATAATGTGAATAAACTGTTTAAAATATAAATGAACCAATCGTGAAAAATAATTTTAAAAAGTGTTGAAATGTTGCTTTTAACTGAGTGAGATGTGCAGTGCCTTCTTGGTTCAGAAGTAGAATCCTGTGTTTTTATTTTATGCGACATACAAAACCATCAGTTTCATATATTTATAAATTTTGACATATTAATTGTTAGTAAGTAAGTAAGTAAGTAAAGTTTATTTATAAAGTGCTTTTCTCACATAAAAAACACAAAGTGCTGTACAAAAGAGTAAGTAAAAACAAAACAAACAGTATAAAATGTATATAAATATATAAAATTAAAATGACACTAGCAAAAAAAACATCAACCAAAAGCCTTCTTAAACAGACATGTTTTCAGATCATTTTTAAAAGAGACGACAGTGTCTGCAAGACGCAAGGACAGAGGCAGGGCGTTCCACAGTCTTGGAGCAATAGACTGAAATGACATGTCCCCTCGGGTCTTATAACAGGTCTTAGGTACTTAGGACTGTAAGTAGGTTCTGGCCAGAAGACCAAAGAATGCGGTCAGGGGAATACGGCTTCAAAAGGTCCAGGATATAATGTGGGGCCTGACCGTTTAAGGCTCTGAAAGTCAGCACTAAAATCTTAAAATCAACCCTGAATTTTACAGGGAGCCAGTGGAGGTTCAACAAGACAGGGGTAATATGAGACCTTTGAGGGGGACCTGTTAGAAGTCTGGCAGCAGAATTTTGAACAATTGTTAGGAGGGACAGATGTGGTTTAAGGATAGGATTTGCAGTAAAGTTGCCATGTTAACTGTGTCCTCCTAATTTAGATGTTCACCAGTAGGCTGTCAGAGAAATATGGCCTGAAATTAAATTCTTCCTTTTTTTTTTAATTTGTTTCAACGTGAACGTTCTTGTTGCACCAGCTGCAGGTTTTAACAGGACACAACACATACCACAGTTTCCTTGTGTCATTTATAGGCCTTGCTAGTCATTGTGATTTCCTTAATAAAGAAAAAAAAACACTGTGGTGCATGGAGCAGGGCAAACCGAAAACCAAGCATGTGTGGTGAAAGTTTCTGTAAATGGTGGTACATTTTTGGTTTGGATTTAATGCTCAACCATTTGAGATACTACGCATCTTTCATTAGTGATTTTGCCATTGATTTTAAGTCTTATATGGAAAGAATGCAGTGGAGAAACACAGATAGAAGGAAGCTTGCATGTCATAAACACAACATTTCTAATTTGTCTGCTAAAAAGGATTTATCTTAACTTTTCATTCTTGACCTTAAATGTATGGGCTTAACTTAATCATTTCAATGTCTATTTTATTCTATTATAATGTTTCCAAAATGTAACTATACTTGTTGTAATTGTGCTTTGTTTCTTGAATGTACGTTTATTGTTCAATGTTTATCATGGGTTTCTATGCCTCTGTAAAGGGTTGCCTTGTGGCTTGTCTACGGACAATAAAGTGTTTTCTTATCTTATCTTATCTTAACTTGAAATAATAATGTGTATTTTTACTCTGTTGGAAGGCCTGAAGCTCCTGATTGGCCAGTCGTAGCTTCTTCTGCTCGTCCTCCAGGGTGCAGTTCTTCCTGCTGAGCTCCACATGCTGCAAGGTCTTGACTTTGGACTGCTGCTGCAGCTTCATCACTTCGTTCATCAGGAACTGGGTCAGACCCTCGTGACCCTCCTCCACTGCCGTGAGAAAACAGGTGGAAAGGAGGGGAGGGTAAAAAAGATACATCACAGAGTTAGATAGTTATCACATGATACAGTACATCGTCTACTCTATATAACGCAGGACTGCACCAGCCAATTGAGATCTATGAAAAGTGTTGCAGGGTTAGATTGTCTGTGACTGATGACTGTTCCTCCCTGAACAGAGCTACAGAACCAGTTTTACATCTGGCAGTTAAATGTGTCATTTTCATGTACTTCTTCTTTTCTAATTGTTACTATTCCCCCCTCAAGGAGGGCCAGATTTCAGTTTCTTAGTCAGCAGGATTAAAGAAAAAAACTATAGGTCTGATTTCCCTGGAACTGTGTGGAAAGGCAATTGGCTGAGAAAGAACACATCAAAATTTGGAGCAGATCCAAATCACACAGAGATGATGCACCAATTATTCTTTCTTTCCAAAAACATTGCAAGGTCTTCTAGTTCAAAAAAAGACAGAGATCTTGTAGTTTAAAAAAGCAATCAAACATTCAAGCTTGCCTATAATGACCAGATCTTTTCTTCAATTAGTTTGATCCAGTCAGTCCAGAAATACAGTTTATTGTCCATTAAAATCGAAAATAGTCAAACTCTAATATGAATTTTCTGTGCGGTAAGTAAAAGCTGTGTGTCCATGCATACATGTGTGTGTCGTGCGTCTGCATCCAAAGGTGTGTGTCTCACCTACGATGGTGGAGAAGCGTCTCGTGGGCTCCTTCCCTGTGACCAGCTTGTACAGTTCAGGGTAGTAAAATTCCATACTTTCCAAAAACGCCACATACCCCCGCTCTCCTTTAGTGTGAAGGATGTCAACTAGACGGCCTGATAGATTGATTGACATACTTTAAGTTCAACACAAAGAAACATAAACGCACATAAACTCAGGTTAAGAGGGTGAGAAATCTATTGCGTGAGGACAACATGACTGATACACACTGGATGCACACACATCCCTCTACTTACTTGTGCGGTTTGCTTTGGAGACCAGCAGCATGGAGTTGAGGATCTCATCCTCGTCCTGTTCATCCAGGACTTTGCACTGGCGGAGGTAGGGGGTGAGCTTTGCCGGGGAGATGGTGCGACACAGTTCGTACCGTTTGCACTCCACCTTCTCCCACAGCGCCTCCATGTCATCATATGTCCCGTTTTCCATCTCTGGACCCTGAAAAGTAGCAGTACTTCCTTTTGTTTATGTCATTTTGCATCATCAACACTGATTCAGATGAGAACTACAATGTGTGTGTGTGTGTTTGTGTCTATAGATAGATAGATAGATAGATAGATAGATAGACTTTCTTAATCCCAAATTGGGAAATTACGCAGTTACAAGCAACAAGTTACAAGGACATACTCACTCACAAACATACAGAAAAAACTATAGATCTACTAGAAATAATAAATAACATAAAAAATAATATAAAATAAAATAAGACAGCAAAGATAAAAAATGCCAGAACAACTATTTTAAAAATGGATGAAAAAGAATGTACATGTACAGTTTATACAAGTGTAGAATAAAATGTACAACCTACATACATAGTATATCTAATTAAAATATGTATAATATTAAATATAAAGTAACTACTGTGCAAGTAGCATTATAGTACAATATTATATGTGTGAGGTAATCAGATTATTATTATTATTAGTTATGTCACACACAACTGTGAAATGTATTTTACTCAACTCAGATTACAACATTACATTCAAGTTTATTAATAATGAATGTTGGTGGAGAAACACAAATCTACGGCCGTACTCTGATTCATTTCTCCTTTATCATGTGTAACCGCTGGTACAAAATGGTGAATGCAAAGAAAGCAGGAAGAAAGATGAGACTAAGACACCACAAGTTGACATCATGTCTTAGTTTACATGTGGTTAGTTGTGTACAACTAAGGGAGATAAACCGTTAGCCGTGCTAACCGTGCTACTCTGAGGGCTTCTTCCTCGTCCTGCTTTAAGGGAAAGCAGGCAGCCACCCAACCAAATCAGTGGTTTTAAAACCCCATGTTGGACACTTGGAATTCAGATTGGACAGATAGTCTAGCTAGCGGTCTGGATTTACCCTGCAGAGATTTGAGGAGCAGGTAACCATAGTCCTAAGAAATCCTACACAAAGAAAGCGGAAGGTAACGGACCATTAGGTAGCCAAAAAGAGTCAAATCCGGTGGAATATCCGGCGGCAACGGAGCAATCCCGGAAGTTGTAATGTTTCAACAAACCCCAATGACAACTGAACCCACTTTTTTTCAGAATGCCAAGACAGTTGGTGTTAAAAACGGAGGGGTGAGCTTGCACATATATCAGAAGAGATGTGGCAGGGAAAGACAGTAAGGTCTGTCCCCATAGAACACTCTGCCATGTAACATTGAGCAGATACTGCAAGAAATTAGGACACCTCAGAGAAAAAAGTTCTGTTAGGAACACACACATAACAGCAGTCAAACGTGTAGAGGATGCCGCAACTGAGCACTCATATTGGACTCACACCACATGAGATACTAAGCATTGGACAGGTACAGGAAGCGAGTTAGACCTTAGTTAGAATTGGTTATTAAATATTTGCTGTTAATTGTGTCATTTCTAATTCTTCACTCTTATTGTTAAAACCTAACCCGGGCTGTGTAACAATTTAGCCCAGGTTGTAACAATGGAACTTGGAACTTGTATTGGACAACAATGAATTCATTATGTGCTGTACAGTAGTTGGAGAAGTTGGAAAGATGATTTTTGTAGTAGACAAATATTGGTACTTTGTCAAAATTTGAGAGATCTAACACAAAGATTTTGCAAATTAAGTGCGGTGACAAAAAGGGTTCCAGCCATACCCAGTCTTCCCTACGTTGACATGGTACATTACTGTGCTGCAGCTGAGCACCTAATAAGCTATGTTGCCTTGTTTGGTCACTCACTTAACAAACGGAGGTGCAGCACAAAACCTGTGTTCATGTTAGCAACAAGATAACATCGGCAAACATTTTATACAGCTGACATGCCTCTTGATCATTGATGATAATCTGCAAAAGAAGCATGTGAGACTTCGTGAGAAGTGAGGTTTTGCTCATTTGGGTCCCACACATTCTCCGCTTCATCCGTTTCCCTTATGAACAACTTATACTTTAACCAACTGACATCTTTCCATTTACTTCTCCTTTTTTTTACTTTTCCAAAGACATATTTCTACACTCTTTATCATCCTCTCACTCCCACTTGATTTCCTCTCTCTTATCATTTCACTCACAATCACAAACACACACACTGTCCATGCATCTCTGGGATTTGCATGCCATCTGGCCATGTGCAAGAAATTAGACAATCCTGCTTTGAGACTTTTTGCCTACAGATAGGCAAATCAATGCTATCCGATGCCATTACTCATGTAAACAAACACAATCACACACACTTTTGCATACAACTGTCATCTGCACCGTGCATGTGGAAATTTGCGCTTGTACACATACAGACAGATGCTGGTTAAATTATAAAGGACGCAACAGCAACGCCTCTTTCTAAATATAAACACCACTCAGATTTAAGTCAAATTCAGCTCATTTCTCTGACTTTTTCAAATATGTAGACATTTTCGAATATGTAGACCCTCAGACAGTAAACAACATCAATGATAAGCTGCTTTTCAAATGCAGTTTGAGGCAGACAGAAAAATTACACTCTCTCAAGCTTTTATTTCTATGTAATGTGTAGTGTATGTACTGCCACAGTCACAGCAGATGATAAAACCGCAAGCGCTCACACCAACACACACCCATGTACTCATGCAGAAGCACACAGTGCATGCATACACACACATGCAGACCCCTTCAGTAACCACATACATGTTTCCTCTTCTCTCTTCTCTTATTTTGGATGTCATTACCGAGAAAGCTCATCCTTGCTTCCTCCTTTTCAAACCAGATGTGGAGGAGTAGCTTGCTTCCTCTATTCTGTTTTAGTCCTCTCAGTCGGACCTTTTTCTTTATAGTATTGTGGTCAGGAGAGGTTGTTTTTTTTAGAGCAGTCTAGGTGTGTGTGTGTGTGTGTGTGTGTGTATGTGTGTGTGTCTGCGTGTGTGTGTTTGTGTGTGTGTGTGTGTGCGTGCATACGTGTGTCCTCGCACTAAACCTTGTCTTTTCCTCTTTTTTTTCAGCAACTGCAGACTTAAACAAAGGCAGACACACAAACACAACCACTTACTGTCTTGCAGGACTCTGAAGCACCGAGCAACGCGGTTGTTGTTTCCATTATTTTCTAACACCCGGCTCAGTATTTTAACTGTTTCCCACCTTGCCTTGCTCTGATCACAGTTACCGGGGTTACTACTGCTAACACTAGCACTCTGAATATAAGTTACCCTGCTCTTTGCATCTAGAAATTCATTCATTTTATGTAAAATACTCGGTGTTGTCAACCACCATGTTGTCAACAAAGAACGTACACTATAGTCTCCAATAAACATTATTTATATACAACATACAAAGTATTTACATGTCATGTGAACACATAATGTACAGTATAAATACATTTAAAATAGACTGATGCCATGTTTGAAAATGCTTCATTATTGCCAAGATTAAAACTGGTGTAAAACCTTCCCAGACATATAATTTGAAATGTGCTTTAAAGCATAGCCTTGCCATTTCAAATGAAGTCTGAGGAAAATATTTTCAAAACTAACATTGCAAATTCTAACATTAAAGTATAAATGAATTTAGTCCTACATCACATAGACATAAGAAACTGGGAAATCAAATTTGCTCTAATGATTTCTACTGACTAATTGACTAATTGTGCAGCACATTGTCTAAAGGTATGTAGTTACGGTCAGTTGGGTGTTAATTTGTCACATGAGATTTCACGTGCTTTTGTTATCAGGCATCACAAAGCGAGAAGCATCATGTAACGAGTACAAATTATATCTGTATATAATTATGGTAAAGTGTGCTGAAAATAGTGACTGCATTACAAACTTGTACTCGTTTTCTGTTGTGCAATCACTTTGTTGGGGCCACGCTGTCTCCTTTGTGACACACGATAAAGCAGCATAACTTATTTATGTTGAGACCTGCACTTTTTGCTACAAAGACATCTTGCTGGCTTTGCAGCTTGCCTTGCATCCTCACAGCATCTGCTTCCAATAACCAACATTAGTTAGTCTTCATGTAATCTATACTCTTTCACATGTTTCCTTCTCATACACTAATGATTTTGCTGCTACAATGACTCGGCATCCTCATAACAAGTTAATAAAACAATCTTTTGTATTGTTATTTCCTTGTTTTTAGAGGAAACATTAAAGTCGATTTAAAGATTTGCTATTTTCTCTTAGTGATGAATAAGCATCCTAGTTTGTTAATGGCTTAATAGAAATTATTATGACTTATTGAAGGTGTAACAGATTTTCTTGTGAAAACTCTCATCATATTAACTTAGAAGTCCAAATTATGTATGTTACTTATACTTTGGCCCAAAATCACTAATTTCCTTTTTTGTCTACTTGTATGAACAATGCACGCATTTGTCCAACAAAGAGAGCATTATTGTGACCCAGATTTATTGCACGCCCAGCCAACCACAGCCATGTTCTGCGCCACACAAACTAGAGAGGGGGTAAGTGTGCCACTGACCAATAAACAAAGGAGTTAAGCACATTGCAATCCAATCCAACATCACTTAGTGCACCGAATTCACTGAACCTAAAGAATGGTTTTGCTTTCGACTGTTGATGACGTTCCAGATTTAGGAAAGCACATGCTTGATCGTGTTTTTCAGGGTTGAAAATATCGGTTTGAAGCCCATGCCGTGGCTCAACGGTCCTAGAGAAGCTGTGTCCCAGGCTTACTGTCCTGGATTGAGACTGGCCGGCAAGCTGATATGCAGATATGATTGGTTCAGGTGTACAAACCATCATAAAGGCTCCATTGTCTGGCAGAATAGTTGGAGCTCACAGGAACTTGATATGTGGGCTCCATCCGTGCAGAGACAGGGCCCACAGACATCAAGCTCCTCTAAAGGCTTGCATGTGTTTTTTTACTCTATGATTTACTTCTTTAAAAAAAAAACTAAAACAAACAAAAAACAAAAACAAATAGGTTGTGATTGTTTTTATGTCCCCCTTAGGAAAACTAAACCAAATCTTCCAATGGAGCGTGACATTGTTACATTTGAAAAGTTAATGCACATTATTTGTAAGGTGTAATGAAAAGCATTGTTTTTTTGTGAGTAGTTCTAAAAAGGAGGCTATCTTTCTATTGCTTAAAGCTCATTACTATAGTTATACAGACATATTAGAACATATTTCAGCAAAAAGATGACATTTAACAAGTTGAGATCAATGCAATCGCGATGAATATGCAGGATGCAATCACCTCTGTGTAAATGCACTGTTAGACTACAAACTTTTCCATGTCAAGCACTGCTCAACTGACACAAATTAGATCTGATAGGATTTTTGCTTTTAGATATTTTATAACAGACCATTTTAGAACATGACCTGTGTGTCTCCCTGTATCACACTCACTGGACCCCATTGTCTCTTGCACCTGCTATTGGAATCCCAAACATTTTAATGATGCCAGATAATAACCCAGTGTTGACAGACATTCAGCTATTGTGTTTGCCAAATTAATAACTTCCTTCATTTACAAGCCATGAATATACCAGCCAGTCAACATTAACTGTCATTAGGCCTAAACACATATGCTGATAGACAACATTTACAGATGTTGTTGCACATGTGCAAAACTGATCCCATCAGAGTATCAACGAGTTGTGTTAAGGGACAAACGTGCAGTTTATTAGAGTTCTTCTGGAGGTCTAAGGGACTTGAGTTTGGACAGATGTGTAGGCTGTTTTAGTGGAGATGACACCCGCTGACAGGCTGCCACCGCTGCGGCGATCCGAGTTGTTTTATCACTTCTCGGCTTCGCGTTTTTTTCCATTCAAAATGACTCACGTTTACAAGGCTGTACTTTTCTTTTTTTAATTTCTGAATCGCTCAAAAACTTCCTCACATGCGAAAACAAGAGGGGTAGAGTTCTTTTGCTTACCTGAGATGCGGCGGGTAAGTTGTCCAAAGAGTGCAAGGGAAATCAAACTTGGCCAAGGTGTTGTAGCCGTTTTTTATTGTTTTTTTGGGGGGATGTTGTTTTTAAACCGGTTGGTTCACCATCAGTACCAGGGGCTTACAGGTTGTCTCCATTTATCCAAAAGAGAAATGACTTTTAAAGTAGTAGTGATGCGCGAGAGCATGGGAGCTGTGGCTCCGATTCAATGTGTGAGGTTGAGAGAGAGAGAGAGAGAGAGAGAGAGAGAGAGAGAGAGAGAAACAGAGAGAGGGAGAGAGAGAGAGAGAGAGAGAGAGAGAGAGAGAGAGAGAGAGGGCGGGGGCGGTGTGAGCGCAGATGGAAATAACAAGTGCACAGAGGTGAGGAAGAGCGCCTCTGTTATCAGGTACGGTGGCCGCGTAGGGACCTGTTATGCGTATATAATTGGTCAGTTACTCCTTCAGCATGAAATCCGTACAACGGGCAATTGATTTCTTGGAAGATGGAAATATCAAATGAGAATCGTTGCCTGCTTAGCTTCACTAGGCTATATACAGTATATTCTACTTTTTACTCCTTCTGCTTTCACAAAACAATAAAATGTGATAGGCTACACTGTTATAGAATATATTAGAACTATAAACCCTGCTTACACATTGATGCATTATTAAAAATCAATGTATAGGCTACATAATAATGTGACAATCACAGGCTTCATATTGATGACTGATTATGTTCACGACTACCTTACCTTTACTTTATTAATTCAAGTAGCCTACATTCTGCTGATGTTACTTAGGCTACCCCTGTGTGACATTTCCAATCCAGGACTTTTAAAAGTGATGGCCTATTTTTACATTGCAGTAGGCTTTTGCTAAATAAGAAATTAAAAGTGGCATTGTAACTGCATTATTAGGCTACTTTTACTTTTGATACTGTTCTCATCTACAAAGTACAGAGATTAAGGAGTAGTGGGCCATGTGTATATTACCATAGCCCCTGAAATGTAGAATTATAAGGTATCACAATGGAAATGGTGAAATTCTCAAAAAGAAATGTAAGTAGCTACTTGGACAAATAAAATTAGCCTGTTTCTGTTGAAAAATTGGATGAAGAAGAAACACCTGTAAATCATGGGTGCTACTCATAGACTGATAATATTAACAGTGTATTGTGTTAATCCACCAATAGACTACTAAAGTAACAAGCTGCAAAATACAGTTTTGTTTCAGTTTGGTTCTCACCGGAAAACGAATATTGCAATTTGTATCACACCAAAATGCAATTGATAAAAACTAAATTTTAGTCAATTGAACTATTGAAACAGAAGTCTGAAGTAGGCTTACCATGAAGTAGCCTTAAAGGAAGATTTGTGTGGGCTCTACATTATCAAAACAAAAGGATAAAAACATGCTTTTCAAAGTATAGACCTACCTTTTTTTCGTTCTTTTTTTACTGATTGTATAAATATAATCATCTACTGAGGATTTTGATTTCATGTTCATTATGGTTTATGGCTATAAATGGCGAGTAAGTTACCATTTTCACAGAGCTGCACCATAACTTCCCCTTAGTGAAGACGGAACTAAAGTGACGGTCATGTGATTGCAGTCAGGACTGTATTAGCGACCGCACTGTTTACGGTCCGCAGCAGGAATGCCACCAGACTTTCTTTAATAATGTACTCTCACGGTGCAGAGAGTTTAATTAAACAAGCAAGGTAAGAAAACATAAAAGGAAGAACTTTCTCCACCGTGTTTATCTATTCTCGTCTGCTGTTTCACATACACACATAGTGTTAGCATTTCCTCTACTAAGCTAACACGGCTAAAGCTAGGTAGCTTGTCAATACCGTGCTGTGCTGTGCTGTGTTTTTAATGTTTACGTTCAATAATCGTTAATTTTACACTTCTTTGTCTAGAGTTTCCCCCCAGAAAAGTTGTAGCAAGTGTCTCTTTTTTGACAAGGGGCCCCTTGGGGCCAGTCACAGACTGCTGGCAGCATTAATGTAGAGCCAAATGCTTTCTTCTGTGATGACAGATTCATAGACGTAATCGTAACATTGAGAGTTTAAAACCAGCTTTAAGGCAGATTGGTGTGGGTTCTGCGTTAAATCAGTGCTATTAGCTAACAGGAGATATGGAAAATATGACAACGTTTAAGTTTCCAAGCGAGTCTCCCCACTGTAACTACTTAAAAATCTTAAAAATCTTAAAAATACATTAAAATGTTTCCCCCTAGCCTAGTGACTTAGGCCTGGTGGGGGATCGACTTGGGCCCGGTGGACTACCAGGCTTGCATTACACTGGGGCAAACCCTGTTTGACCATTCTAAGGACTTCGCAGACACATAACCAGGTGCTCTGTGTGTCATTTCTAGGGAGATTCAGGAGTCTGAGCTGCAGAAGTTTTACACCAGATTAGTCAAGCTGCTCCAGGGGAAAGAGCTCGGTCATGAGACTGTCGACTCTCTGCAAAGGCTGCACCTCATCCTCTCCGCCACCAAGTACACCAGGACGTAAGAGCTCCAACCTACATACCTCCCATACACCATGCACAACCCTCTGTCCAATCACCTCATTCCTTTCAACTTGCATCATCATTATCTAACTCGTTCCTTGTTCACTCCCTCATCTACCCCTACTTCCATGATCCTCCCTCCCTCTCTGTTCTCTTCTTTTCTCTCTGCTCTCTTGAAGGTAGCAAGCACAAACACAAAGAGCCACAGGGTTGAGTTTCACCTTCCCAGTCATCGATCTTCTATTTCTGCTCCAAAATCTTTAATATACAGTGTGAGATTGTATCCATAACATTTCTGCCATATGTCTCATCTGTTATCATTGACCAAAGGTTGCCTCCGGAACTTCAGAAGAGGGTTCAATCACTCCTCTCGTCACCAACGGAGCATTTTCAGGTGCTGAGCTCAGCTGTGCTCAGAGAGACACCGCCGCTGTCTGGGCAGGAAGGGAACTACAACCAGGAGAACATCAGTCAACTGAACAGCCATGCTGCTGCCCTGGTGCTCGCTCAGGTAGGGCTGTCCTCAATCAAAGAAGTGTGTAGTCCACTAACAAACTTTGGTTGACTAATCAATTATTTGATTTAACAGATCTGTAAAACTGAGTTTCTCCACAAACATCATGCAAATGCACCACTTTAAATCTTTTTTTAGAAATAAGCCATTTACTACGGGAAGAAGCTAGAAAATGTACCATAGTGGGTTTTGGTTTGTGTTAATGTATATCATTTTAGAAGACAATTGTTTGGTGGTAGTGAAAATATACACACACACACACACACACACACACACATATATATACACACTAATCATGGGTTCACACACAGTGAGCTTTTGTATGGTTTCACTGTCGCTCACCAACTAAACCCCAACAGGCTGGATCCATGGCTGATCTGTCGTCTCTCTGCGCCCGGCTCCTTCGCGGTCTGGAAAGCCGACCATCAGAGGCGCCAGCTCACTCGCTCACATACACCCTGCCGATTCTCAACACCATCCTCACACTCAGCCCCGAGTGCCTCACTGAAGGTAACAGACAAGGAGTGGGGCAAAGTTAAAATCCACATCTGATCAGTGATCCCTTACATCATCATTTTTCTCTCCACCTGGCTTACAGATCACGTGACCCTCCTGAGTAAAAAGCTTGTTGATTGGTTGCGTTATGCCAGCATCACTCAGGGAGGCGGGGCTTCCGCGGGAGGATTTTTCACAGGACACAGGTCACGTCAGGCAAGCCGTCCACTTCATTTTTTGATTTCCAACTTTTTCACTAATGTAAAAGTGAAGAAGACAGTACTTTCTGCTGCTTTGTTGTAAATCTTTGTGTTTTCTATCAGCCGGTACCGACAGCGGAGCTGGATGGAGCGGTGTCGGGGGATTTCTTCACTGTGCTGTGTGTGGGCCAGGGCTTCACAGAGGACCAGTGGATGAACGTGTACTCCTTTTCAATGCTTCGCCATTGGCTCCTCACCTACCACTCTGTTTCTAGTGGCAACGGCACAGCTGACACTGGTATGACCAACCCACCAATAAAGAAAAACGCGTCCTTTTCCCTTTCCATATAAGAGAGGCTCAGTTCTTCATGTCCCAGCTGTGGAGTACATACTAGGAACATCAGCCTCAACGTATCAACCTTGATGGTTGTAATTCACTTATATCAGTTGTCTCAGATGACCTGCTCTGTGTTTTCATTATCTCCAGCAAACAGGCTACAGCTCAGCCTCTCCCTCTCCCACTCCCTTTCTAATGGTAAGACTTGTAAGTTTGTGGACCCTCCCTGCATGCGTGTGCATCTAAAATAATGCTGAACTTCTTCTTTTTAACTTCGGTATGGCACCCCAATTGACCTGATCATGACTCAAATGTGATCTAACAAACCCCCTAAACAGAAATCCTGACCTGTGACTTCATAACTACTCTTTCCCTGTTTTGTGCACCTCCTTCTTTAATTTGAGTCTGTAATCATGAATGAATCACTGTGATGAAAGATGCGTCAGTGATTAACCATCTTTCAACCTTTCCAATGCTCTCTGATTTTAAACCTCAACAGCAAGCTTATCTTAAGGGACAGTTTACCCCCAAATCTAAAATTGACATTTTCCCTATTACCCGTAGGTAATGGTATCATGGCATGGATAGCCTAGTGTTGGATACATCAGCCGTGGAGATGTCTGCCATCTCTGCAATATAATGGAACTAGCACTCGCCTTGTGGGGCTCAAAGCGCCAAACATATACTTTTGGAAAATATGGACTTTGGGGTGAACTGGGAACTTTTTTAAAGCTTTAACTTTAAAGTAGCTTGGTGACAAAGTGTACAAAACTAAATCATGTTGTTGCAAATCATTCTTCATTATTTAATTTTTTTTTTTCTTCTTGTGGCTAAAATGCGAAGTTCCTCTCGATTGAAGTTGATGTTTTATAAACCAAGGTATTGGTTTGGATCTCCATGAACTAAAACCTTTTTAATCATAACTCCTGCTCTCCGTTTGGATTTAGCAACAAGCAGTCTGAGGATACGTCCTACGGATAAATCATCATTTCTTTCAGAAGGTTTTGAGTTGTGAGCTCTCATTCCTGACCTGTGTTGCAGATGACCGGTCGGAGGTGGACGGATCAGTGGTTTCCATGGTTTCAGCGACTTCCTCCACCAGCCGATTGCTGCCTCCAAAAGAGCGTCTGAGAGAGAAGTCTTTCCAGTACTGCCTACGCCTCATCGAACAGAGCGATCGCAGTGAGTTTGTGCACATGTTATATTGCACAATGTGTGTGTGAGAAAAAAGTAAGATTTAATCCCAGATTTTGAATTTAAAAACTCCCATATGAGGTTGTCGTCTGTTCTTTAGTATCTGTCCATTATATTTAACTGTGTAAGTGTGAACAGTGATGTGTATTCTTCTCTTTGTCTCAGAGGCACACAAAAAGGCCGATACGGACCTGCAAAAAGCGGTGAGTCCAAATATCCCATATTTATGAGCACCATTGGAACATATAGAACATTCATACACACATACTGGTTCCGTTTCTGACACAAACAAGCCTTACTTACTTACACTACAAGCATACTATAGTATTTATGGGTTTCTACTAGAACATGTTTATATGCTTTAATATTAAAAAAACAGATTATTTTTCAATAATGTCTGTATTCACTACTGTAAACACTTTCTGCATACGGGCTGTGTGCATTTCTCTGCAGATTGAGCGTTTTGATACTTTTACAGTTTTAATATAGCACCTCACCCTGCTTTAAAATAAAATACACGGAAATCTCACTTTTGTACAATATGGGACCCATCTTAAATAATTTTCCGTTTGGTGTAGTTTTCTTCCTTCTAGTATATTACCAATAAGAACGATCAATAGTTTATAATTGTATAGTGGGCACTTTACAATGCTTAATTTTTCAATTTAGGGCAAAATGTTGCTTTCCTCATTCTTAGTTATATTCTAAATAAACTAGCTATATTTATTTGATTCTGGTGCCCTTATTGTGTCTGTCCTGTTTCCTCTTTAAGTGTCTGGTGGAGGCGGTGTGTATCCTGGACTGTGTGTGTGAAGAGGACGCCTCGCTGGTCTTCCGAGCGTTCCCATGCATTAAGGCGCTCTTTGGTCGGCTCAGCTCAGACCTGGCGTTTGCCAGAGTCCTGCTGCCCATAGCTCAGTTCTACCTCAACCATGGTTTGTGTTTACATGTCTCTCTCTTTCTCCAAATCACGTATGTACAAAAGCATAAGTATGGATTCAGGTTGTAGGATCCATTTACTGAGTTTATCATATTTTATTTACATTAACCAAATCGCTGTTGGCTGTAGGCCTACCTACATTATGAGGGGTGTGATTATTTACATACAGTTCAACCACAGATAGTTTTTGCATCGCTTTACCTGAAATAAAAATAAATGGACTAAAAATGTATTTTCATTTTGGACCTGCGATCTTACCCTTATGTTGGTAATTGGCTCTGGTAGGTTTCAAGCCACTATACACGCATAGAAGTTCTTTCACAATGGCAGTTCAGTTTCTTGATTCACAAAAGCATTTTCATTTTAAAACTGCTGAACGTGTCCCGTCTAGGCGAGATGGCGGCAGTGGATTGCGAGAGTGTGTGGAAGCTGGTGTTTGGCCGATTCCCTGCCGAGCTGTTCAACGACCACTTCCTGGCACACGAGCTTCTACGCTTCCTTCGACTGAACCTCAAGAGCCTACAGCTCCGAGTCCCACAGTACACCCGCTCCTTCCCAAACCTGCTGAAGGTGAAAATACAGAAATCGCTTTGACTGTTGTTTCATCTACACATACCTACTGAAGGCTAGTGAGAAGTACATGCTATACCAAATGAGGGATACACAAGCTTTTTCTCTTTGTAGTTCTTAGCGTGGGACAGCCCAGCGGTGGTGGATGACTTTGTGGATCTGCTGTCATCTCTGGTGACAGCTGGAACTGCAGTAGAGCTTCTCCACACTCTGCTGGACCTGCCCTGTCTCTCTGCCACACTGGTCTTACAAGTCAGGTGCATGCACACATTAGAGCAAAAACGTGTAAAAAATTTACAAACTGCAGATCGGATTGATTTAAAGGTCCCATGGCATAAAAATGTCACTTTATGAGTTTTTTTTAACATTATAATATGCATTCCCCCAGCCTGCCTACGGTCCCCCAGTGGCTAGAAATGGTGATAGGTGTAAACTGAGCCCTGGGTATCATGCTCTGCCTTTGAGAAAATGAAAGCTCAGATGGGCCGAGCAGGTTAACTTGCTCTTTATGAGGTCATAAGGGGCCATGTTACCTCCCTTTTCTCTACTTTGCCCGTCCAGAGAATTTGACCCACCCATGAGAGAGAGAGAGAGAGACATCCTGGCTTTCAAACGAGCAAAGTGGCAGTTGGTCAAGGCCACACCCCCTCTCCTCCTCTAAAGCTACAGAATCGGACATGGCACACACTAAGGAAAGCTCATTGTAGGACTGGCTCTAGTGGCTGTAATTCTGCAACGAGGCTGAATTTTGGAAAAGAGACTTCAGATATGGTATTAGGGGACCACTAAGGTCTATAAAAGCATCCAAAGAGCACCATGTCATGGGACCTTTAACTATGTTCATATTTTATTTTTACCACCATCTTACTGGCTTTGTGTGTGTGTATGTGTGCTGCAGGTCAACTTGTTTGCCCACCTCTGAGCCAGGAGGACGTGTCCTCCTGTCACCTGATGCATATCGAAACCCATCTTTCCGAGGGCTTTTCCTCTTCCTGCTTCGAGGGGATGCCGGCTCAGGTAAACAACATTAAAGGAATACTTTGTTATTTTGAGAAATGCGCTTATGTGCTTATCAGGTATAATGAGTGAACAAGTTAATAATGATCTTTGAAGGTGCTAGCAGGCAGATTTTGTTACCTTTTGGGCTTGTATTGGACAACTCTCCCTTTGCCAGACCTATCTCCACAGCACTGTCAGCGCTGGAGTGTGTTCTGGCTACACCGCTTTTCTAATTTGGATTTGAGAAAAAAAACCGCTCTGGCTTGATTTGGATTTCTTTAATCACAAACGCCCTGGGCAGCGCTGGCTGGTCCTGAGTCAACAGTGCCCTTGCTAAACAGATAGCAGAGGTATTGGAGGTGTAGGGACATCTGGCGCGTCTCTCACAGATGTCCGTCATAATCCCAGTAATATACTTCAGGGAAGCCGGACTGCTTTTGAACAGAGCCGGGCTAGCTATTTTGCCCTTTTTATGCTAAGCTAGGCTAACCAGCTGCTGGCTGGTTATTGTTTGATTGCTAACGTTAACTCAATGCACAATTTAACTGACAACCTTTGTTGTGTTTAATGCTAACTTGTAGCCAGCAGTGAACCAACTTCGTTAAGTAGGTCCATTTTTATTGTACTGACATTACAGAAGTCTCTTGTTAGCTTCTTGGAGGCTACTTGCACCAAAGTGACGCATGCACAACTCAAATCTACACTTGACTCACATTGGGCAGTGACAGAAACAAAGTTCATTTAATCACTTTTCTCTCGCTCTACAGGTGACACCATTGACCGACTGAGCACGCTCCATGAGCTGCTAGCTGAGAGCGCTGATTGGCCGAGAGTTGTTCAGTGTGCCCAGACTGTTCCCGTGCTTTTGCACGTTTATTTCAACACGGTCATTACGGTGAAGAGACTAAATGTTCTGTACCAAATCATTACAACGGCAACTACCGCACTTTAGAATGCTGGACGTTTAGTTTCAGCTTTTAAAGCAATCTGATATATGTGCTTGTTTTCTAGGGAGCCGATGAGAAGCTTTTAACACACTTGATTCTGGTGATGCTGGAGAGAAGTAGCCTCCTCCTCAACATCCCTGAATACAATAAAGAGATACACAGGTATACCCAAACACACACACACACACACAGTGGAACGTAAAGTGTTTCTCTGCTGTATGTTTTTACCCTGATCTCCTCCCTCACTCCACGCCTTGCTTTGTCTTCCTACTTTTGCAGGGTGTTCAGCAGCCACCTGCTGAAGTTTTGCAAGCTCCACCCGTCTCTTGTAGTGGACCAGTCTCCCGAGCTGCTGGAGTTCGCTGGAGCCACAGCCAACGTCTATAGCAAAGAAGAAATCTACACACATGTGGTAATAAAACTGTTTGTGTATGTGTGTGTGTGTGTGTGTGAGTCTGAGGATGGCAGAGAGGAGGATCATGCTGATCTAAGGATGATCCTCTTTCCTTTATGTATATTTTGGATCCTTTACAAAACTAAAGCTTTTGTCATATCTCAGCATCCTTTTGATATCACACCAAACACTCAAATGTGCAACAACAAAAACCTGACACTGAGATGATATTGAACTTGTTTGACTTTCAGGTGTGGGTTCTGGGAGAGTACCTCTCCGTGTCATGTGACTCCCGCTGCTCCGTGAGGCTCATCACTTCCTGTTTTGAGGCGTTGGAGGCGGTGCTGTTTGAGATCACTTCATCTGTCCCACCACCTGGAGCAGATTGCCCAGCACCCAGAGTTGTCACCACGCTAATGAGCGCTCTGGCTAAGCTGGCATCACGATCACATGACCTCATACCCAGGTGACAGTACTACACTTTTTTAGTGGATTTGATTGATGTTTTCCTCTTGCGGACATATGTAATGTCATGTAATTGTGCGCTTATGTCTATTTTAGAGTGTCTCTGTTCCTCTCCAAGCTAAGAACGCTAACCAGAGGCGGTTCAGTGGCCTGGTGCGCTGATGAAGAGGACCTTGTTGCCATAGTAACGCGAGGCGAGGAGTTGTGGTCACTGCTGAAAGCCCCCGGTGTGGCTCAGAGCGTCCTGACCCCACCTCCACATGTCACAACACCCCAGTGGCACAGAGACACCAACGTGGCCATGCCCCTGCGACTGCGAGCCCTCACCAGCCTCACACACTCACAATAAAACACACACACACACACACCGATACACACTGAAATGCATACACATCATCATTTTGAATTTGCAGCTGGCGATTCCCTCATGATATCCTGCTGAATCTTGATTTTTGCACATTATTCTTGTAAATAAAAGACAATATTTGATTGAAAGCATTTTTTGCATCCACAGAATACCCAAACCCGTCCCAGTGTAATATAGTTTATCTTCTTTAATACAATGAAAATACAATTTTATAAAATAGATCGTCAGATTTCTTTTTTAATTATATAAACTTCCTGAGAAATGACTCTGTAAAACAAACAGTTGAACTATGCTTAAAGAAGTAAAAAATTCAATCCCATGTGTATTCTGAGGATTTTAGGAAATTTTACTTCATTCAACATTGTTGCTGATAGAAAAGTGCCCAAGGATAAGAGTGCACCACTTAAACAAAACAATCAATGCTTATAGCCGCGACAATCTTTTTGAATCTACCAATAAATACACTTAGTTTAACATTAGCTTTAGATTAGACTTTTAATCTTACAAATAATATATCAAAATAGTATGAGAATTGATTTTAAGGCCTATTCAAGACTAATTTAAATCCAAGCAGAATCCCAATCGTGCTACTGAGGCCTGTCATCAACAGTAGACGTATAATCTGGAATGAGAGAGGCTCATCAGAGTCAATGTGGATTCTAATCAGCCAATATATGGGGACTTTAAGTCTGTCTGCAGGTTGCTTAATGCAGTCTAAGTCAAACTAAAACATGCCAACTCAATATTTTCAAAATGTGGCCACTGTGCAAAAATAGACCAAACCAATATAAAGTAAAGTAGGGGTTAGCGCCAAGATAGAGGAATGCCCCTGTGGAATGTTTTGGCACATAACCTATGGTTAGGATATGTTAAGGGTGGACTTAATTAGCCTAGGATAGTTTAGTCACAGACTGTATGTCGTCAGTTCTGTGTGTGTGATTAAATAACATTTTATACGCTTGATGCGTATTCTTACAGAGAGTTGCTGACTATACATTTAGTGCAGAAATGAGAGTGGTATCAGTGTCATCTAACGCCCAGTAAGAAAGGGAATTAAGCGCATTAACAAATTGTCAAACTACTCCTTTCACTCAGCATTGGTCATCTAATCTTGCTGGCACATTATATGTTGCCTTATTTGCACAAACATCTCCCAGCAGGTGATGAACACAAATTAAGATTCTTACCCCAGGGCTGTTTTTTGTTTTATCTTTCTGATGAAAAAAAGGTCTTGGACAGCATAATGCAAGTTGTAACTTTGCGTAAGTTTGTAAGTCAGTATGAATGTTCACTGTTCAGTCTGTTATATAATTAGCATTTTAAAAATGCCTTTTAGCGTAACAGAAAGATTCCCCCGGGTCTTTGAGACCCAACTGTGGAGAATTTCATCTGATCAGCGGCAGTCAGTGCGATGGGATCATCTCAGCACCATCTCTCCAGGTTCAGCTTCATGAGTCAGGTTAGCTGTAGTCAGAAGAAAACGGCCTAATGACTAGAAGAGGCTAGTCACCTGGACGTCTGCAGCAGCGGCCCAGGTAAGTACAGGTACCTCCAGATGGCGTAATAGTGAATGCATGCTCCTGCTGCCACAAAAAGATGCCAGATGGCGTGGGCGAAAGGGACGAGGCCATCGCTCTTAAAGAAGACCACGCCCACCACGTAGAAGACTCCTCCCACTGCCAGTTCACACACACCTGCACGCTCCACCTGGAACAGCCCAAAAACTCATGTGAGTGTTTAACAAAATTAATTTGAAGGTGATTTACTGTAGCAAAAAAAGGATGGGAAATAAGTGATGATTATAAAAAAAAATGTAATAATAACAAACAATCTCCAGCAGCATTGATGTTTGGCCCTCTATTAACAGAATATAACCCATGAATCAAAGATATGGTAAATTTCTGATCCAACATTTATATCATCAGTAGGAATCAGTAGGTTAAAAACAGACTAAAGAGAGGGACAGACTAATGTATTATTGGCTATTTTTTATAAGAAATATATAAAATATACTTCATATCCTGTGATTGTTATGCTGTTATTGTAATACAACATTATACCTGAGACAAAGTCAATCTAAAAACTAACGCATTTGAAAGTAGTCTGTGGTAACGTTACAGTAATTGATTTATAGGCCCTTTAAATCCTGACAGTGTCTGATTTCACACAATAGCAGGAAGCCTGCTGCAGCGGAAGAGGGCTCGCAGAAGACAGCTTTTTCTTCTTCTTCTTCTGAGAAGACAGGCAGAGAAAGACAATGCTTAGACTTTAGTGGTGTATGCTTACCATAGACAGGATGACCAAAGCCGGAACAACCCCCATGGCCACATATCCAAACAACTCTACCAGCTTGTACCTGCAGGTAAAAAACAAGACGACGTAAAAATACAACACCATATTCTCTGGCACTTGTTTCTCCTTCAAACAGCCCAGTGTTTGCTGTAAACACTTAGTTTCAGGTTAATTGTTTTAATACCAGGACTCAGAGCAGAGCGACAGAAAGACAGACTTTGTTACCTCTCGTGGAAAAAGAAGACATACAAGGATCCTACGCACGCCATGAGCCATATCAGCCAGCGCATGTGGCACGCCCAGGGCCCCAGATCCCTCAGCATCAACCTGGGGAGACACATGGGCACATTCACCGTTGGAGCTTATTATTAACCAGCTGTGTTAATAACTATTAACTACCAGTTATAATAACTACCAGACTGTATGTCACTCCTTGACCCACCAGGGAGAGTAGGAGGCAGCTATGAAGAAGTAGATGGCCATTCTGTCACACATGTGGAAACGCTGCTCCACCTTCCTACACACAGACGAGAGAAGAAGAGATGGAAGCTCATTTCTGTCCTTCAATTCTAGTGTTATACATATTTCTTTAAATTATACAGGACCCAGCCTGCGTAACATTACAAAGCAAAATGGGGCTGCAGTTTCTTTCAGCTCACAGCAGAGCTTACATTTTAAAAGGCACGTCTGGTTGTTGTGAAAACACACACACACACACACACACACACACACACACACACACACACACACACACACACACACACACACACACACCACACATTCAAACTTCCTCTGACCCTGTCCTTCAACACATAAAACAGTGCCTGTTATGTCTTTTCTGACTATTGTGGGTGAAAGGGAAGAGGAGTTGTTTAAAAGTTGGACTCTATTCATCACTTTGTCAGTTAAATATGTTAATAAAATCATAATAAACACACAAACTTTTATGTTTTACACATATTGTGGTTTTTCCAATAGCTATATTAATCGTGCTCTCTGTAGGAATGATTAAGTTAGCTCGATTAGGGCTGGGCGGTATATTAACAGTTTAACAGCAAATAGTTATGTCATTTCATTTTTCTATATGGTTCCTGTTGCAGCTAAACTGTTAAGAATATTAATGTAATTTGGACCATTGGCGATTTTAGACCCTTTATAGCATTTTAGCTAAATTTGAACTCAGACCCCATAAAAATCATAATAATAAAAAACTAAAATTAAAAATGAATACATCTTTTTTAAATCAATTTTAGTGCCTCTTGTCTGTTAGTGACAGAAGAAAAACAATGACAAGTTCAAAGGGCTTGAAGGCTTTTTTCAAAGTTTTCTCTTTGAATGTGTTTTTTTTCAATGTTTTGGTCACTTTTTTAAACACTGTCATTGCTTTTTCCATAGTTTCTGTCACTTTTTCAATATTTTGGTGCCTTTTTAACAATTTTGTTACCCTGCAAATCCAGGCTTCTCGCAAAAGCACAATTTGAATTTGCTCAGCGAGTAATGCTGCTTATTAACTATGCCCTTGTGGTGCCTCCCTTTGAGATGGGTGACTTTCATTACTTGATGCCGGAACCTTTACCCTTTTGGATTTGGTTCTGTATTTCCAGGCTATGTTTTTTTTTCTTTCAGTGTTTTTGACTATATTTTTCATCGTTTCTGTTGCTTTTCTCAACATTTTGTCATTTATTTATTTTTTACATTTTTTGGCGCATATTTCGACAGCCCATATTTCGTGACAAAAAAAAAAAGGTCAACATGAGGGTTAACAATCGACGTTCAACCTCAAACCTAGAAATAGTTTTGGGATACAGTGAACAAAAACGCATCACCTAAATAAAACGTTTCCAATGAGAGATGTTAGACCAATAAGAGAATAAAGCATCATTTCAACCTGGTAGAATGTTATTCTGGATCAGTTAAGCCACATTTCAAGAACATGGCTTTCTGAGATATTTTTTTCCTTGACTAAAGATTTATTTTTGATTTTATAGGGTCATGAGGGGAAAGTGGACCAAGCTGAATG
>NC_048421.1:3836493-3856493 GCF_013103735.1 Etheostoma cragini | reverse complement strand
GCAGCAGCACATGGTACCAACAAACTAACAACTGCTAAACTAAAGCCAGTAAAGGAACCTAGACAGCATAGAATATGGAACAGATGACATATGGAAAACCACGTTGGTTTCAAGAAAAACAGTGATTATGATGGTAAAACTGAAAATGAAAGTCAATAAGTGCTCCCTTCAGCTTATTTGGCTTCTTAATAAAAGTAAAATCTTCTCACGATCTCTCTCACACTCTCCTCTCTCTGGCTCTGACACACACACACACACACACACACGCGTGCGCGCACACACACGGACACACACAACCTGATCCATAACATCCCTCGCTGTGCCAAGGCATCAGTGCGCATGGATGCACAGGATGTGTCACACATGAAACAATATGCTGCCAGATATTAGTAGTCAAATTCTCCTGAGAAAATAAAAAAAATTACCTTCCAAATGTTGTCCTCTTGAAGTCCATCTCGTGCGTATGGACTCTGTGCGCGCGCGCGTTGGTGCGCTCTATTTGCTAACTTACAGCACACCAGCGAGCGTCCTCTCCTCCTACGGATCCCCCATTCCGGATGTCCCACCGTCGCGCGTGAAAACATGAACACATAAAGTCCGACAGGGACATCGACCCTCCAGGGTCAGCTGCACACAAATACACGACTTTATCTAAAGTGTCGGGACATCTCCGGTGGTCAAATAACGAGCCATCCCGGTGGGAACACGGAGGCGATGCGTGAGGGGAAACTGTACAGAGATTTTTTTCGGAGTCTCAGATGTGTTTGCAGGATGTACCGCGGGACTGGGTCAGTAACCCCTCCCCTCCCCTCCCTTCCCCTTTTCCCCTATCCAGGCTGATGATAACACAAACAGAAAACGCTCCCAACAACACAACTCTATCTCCTGCCTCACTTTTCCTTTTTAACTGGCTCTATGCTGGGCCATTTAAATAATGTTAGAACATAAAACCTGCAGGAAAACCTAAGCAAATGATTTCATGACTTTGAGAAAGTTATTCATGTTTTAGGGGGTGGGAAAACAGCGTGAAGACACACTGGTAGGTAAAAAGCTCAAAAAATAAAAAATAAAACTACAGTCTGCAACAGGGCACAGTTGATATAAGAAATCCAAGGTTCTCCAAACGCGCCACATAGAAAACATCGAAACCGGGTTCTCTCATTATGTGGATGTCTCAAATTGTTTTATTATTTAGGTGAAATTATGTATTCTGCACATTTTAATTAATGCTGGAAAGTGATTATAGATTTAATCAAAGACTGTACTGAAGTACAATATAAGGTACTTGTTATTCACTTGAGTATTTACAGTTGACAGCCTGACCCCTGGGTTGGGAACCACTGGACTATCGACCTGCTGAAACAATAAACCACACAGTTAGAGAACTACCTTTGCAAGGTGAGCCACATTTTGGCTCAATGATGTTTCAAGCCCCCAACATGTCCTGTTTTTACATTGAAGCATGTAAACATTTTCTAGTAAAAACCAAAAATACAAATCTGAATATGAAATTTATTTTTAGAATTCATTTCCCCTTGAACGTATTGATGGGGATTGTCTTCCCTGCACTGTCAGGTATCAACAAGAAGAGTCCTTTATATCTTTATAGGTCTGAAAGTAGTCTAATGTAGCCTAAATATTGTAAATAAAATGATAACTACATAAGAATAAGCCTAAGTCTAATATTGCCTCAAAGTGTACCTTGTAGAATGTTAACAACCCTCTATTCCCACAAAAAAGTAAAGAGGTCTGGTCTGGAAATCTACACTTTGATATGTGAGTTTTCAAACCAAAAGAAGACAACGGGGCTAAAAGGTAAATTATTTAATGTGTCAAAAGGATCAGTCTGGAACTACAGCAGCTACAGATAACAGAGGACCAGCAGGGACAGAAGACAGATGCTGTTTATTGGTACTTCAACTGAAATGGTCGATCTTTGTAGCCTTGTAACATGTACTACTGCTTGGTCTGCAGTGCCTTTATCTTCTGATAATAAAAAAGGAAGCATGACCCCCTCTCTCTCTCTCTCTCTCAATTTAATTTTGTAAATCCACTCATGGTTCCTTTTGCAAAACATACACTAAAACTGAATAGAAAATTAAATATTACCCAACAATAACATTGAGCCAGCATAGGCCCTTTGATGCACTGGGCAGCAGCTGTGTGAGACAGAACAGATACATTATGCAAACACACACAAACGCACGCACACACACATACACACATCCAAACAAGATTCCACGGTTCAAACTGAAGCATGTTACACATTCACCCCTGGCTGTGTTCAGAGATAAAGGTCAGAATATCAACAGCGGCCAGCCGAGCATATTTGTACAGCGTCTATAGCGTATTCCCAATGCACTGTAGGTCCAACTGTGCATGTAAAAATGTAGTCTATTTGTAGTGATTACTTTTGAATAGTTGAACAGCATGTAGACTAACTTCTAGTTAGATCCAAAAACTAAACCTAAAAGACACATAGCCTATCTCTAATATTCCTGTGTGGACCCATATTTGTGGTGCTCCAGTGTTTATAACATTTTCCACCTCTTAGCATCTTATCATCGCCGTAAATAAAATGAACTTTTTTTTCTACGAGCTGGGTATGCAGTTTTGCTATGTATTTCACAAATCCTCGCTTTCGGCTCTCTGTCCATCGTATTTATTTGGAAGCTATGGCTTCTGTAAACCAAAGGCCAGGACAGTGTGTTGGAGCTCTGCCTGTGCTGACAAACCTCTGGGGGAGAGGCCGACATGCAATCACTGAAAACAGTCAACTGGACCAAAGGACACTGCTGGCACAGAATCACAAGCAACCAGGAGCAAACACACAACTTAGGTGATCTTTTTAACTAAAGGGATGGTTTTTTTACAGATGAAATTATCAAAAAGAAATGTATCTGTATAGCATCTTTAGTAGGTCATTGTTCTGCTTAAAGGTGCTGTAATAACCCAATAATTAAGGTTTAAAGGTCCCATGACATGGTGCTCTTTGGATGCTTTTATATAGGCCTTAGTGGTCCCCTAATACGGTATTTGAAGTCTCTTTCCCAAAATCCAGCCTTGGTGCAGAATTACAGCCACTAGAGCATGTCCCAAAATAAATTTTCCCTGCGACGTGCCGTTTCTGTGTCTGTAGTAAAGCACGGGTACCCTCACTGAACCCAACGGGTCCCAACAATACCCGACAGGCTGGGCTGGGGTCGGTCAGATGTTTAGAAATTATGGTCGGGTTCAGGTCGGGCTCGGTAACATCAACGCAATAAGGCATTTGTTGTAAAATGGTGCTGGGGATCCTTTAAGATAACTCAGTGCGTGTGTGGGTGTGTGGAAAGTGGGCAGAAGAGAGAGAGAAAGAGAAAGCAGACGTGTTGATGCGATGGGAGCAGAGCTGGTGGAACAAGTTTAAGTTTTGTACACCGTGTGTGCAGTCACTCAGATTTTAGAGACAGACATTTAGAGAGTCCACTGCCTTTTGGGTCAATAAAGCACTTGTTAATACTTCCTAAAACACATACGTAGGAATTGACTGTCAAGGACAACAAAGGCTCATCACAGTGGGGTCATTTATTCTCAGTGCAGCTGAGCTTGTGTGGTTTTCTCTTTTGTTGCAGCTTCTTCTTGGTTTGTTTCTTTTTTTACACTTTTTGCCAACAGATAGTGCCGCTTCTTTATCCATCTTTTTGTCTGGGATATCCTCACCCAGGATGAGCAGCTGTCTGTCTCCGTCATTCTGTTGTTATCTCTTAACTAAATCTGTATCGTTCACAATCCTACTCTGACATGCTCAGATTTACACCTTAAACTGAAACTCATGCGTAGAGAGAGAAACTGTGACTCACCCCCTCCCCCACAGTCGACATCTCAGATCACTAACGGTTTCCTTGTCATCCCACGCCTCACGCTGGATGCCCTTGCCACCACAGTCATTATTTGAGGGTTAGGTTTTGATTTATTCATTTCAAAGACAGTTCACGTAAAAAGACAGGCCATTCAGAAAATAATCAACATGTTGCCGCTGAACAACAGCGCTCGTGAAATGAATAGATTTAGGAGGTTACAAAAGCGGTCATAAATGGAATTTATATGGAGATATCTAACTTCATTTATAACTTTCAATAACACTGTGTACAACCCAGTTTTATGCAACTGACAGATTAGGATACATGTACAATGCAAGCACATACACATACATATTTACATATTGGGACACACATTTAGATTTGATGTCATCACACATATTAAAAAGACACGTGCTCTAGTAAAAACAAGTGGTTTTGTTCAAATAACATAATATGTATGTAGGCATGCATTATTTGCAATATACACCTCTTTGTTCACCAAAATTTACTTTGTTTGTGCAACCACATACAGTTTTCACTTTTGCTAAATATTTTAAAAATGTAGTAATGTTACATTATTCTTTGTATCACCTAAGACATATATTCTATAGGCTAGCAGGGAAGAAAGAATTGTCACATGGCACATCACACAGCCTATATAAATGGATATGATACTTTCCAAATTACAGTACATATATTACAATGTAATCCATATATTACTGACACATCTGTGACTGTAATTTACCCTTGTATAATAGAATATCAGCACATCAGCACAAACAGGGATATGTACTATTTTAATAGAGGCATATGTCAATCCAGAGCAGCACAGCAGAAGGACATGAGTGACAGGTTAGCAGTTGCTCTTGCATTGACACAAAATGTTCATGGAGCTGGATGAAAATTAAACTTTTTGTTTAGAAAACCAACAACAGTTTGTGTGTTTGTGACTAGTAGTAATCGTATGACTAAGTCTCTTTTTGCTGTAGAAAGAACAGAACGAGATAGAAAGTGCACAGTACAGTTTTGTTTTGTCCATTTATAATAATGTAGGCCATGTGATGTAATAATTATATACCATGCTGAGCCAAGCTGTACAATGTTAAAGCTTAATATGGAAAGCAGAATGTGGAGATATTTCAATAAGTGATGGGTGGTTGGAGTAGTTTTACAAATTGTAAAGTGCAAACTGCACAAAACAACTATAACCATTAGTATTTCATTGTAGCCTTCAGTCAAGAGAAGGGACTGGCCAATAGTGTAAATGGTATGTTTAATAAGTACAAAATATTTCAAATCTAGGCTACCAATCAGGATAGAATGTGCAGTTTGCCCGTTCATGTTATTTACACATTATGACAATGGGTGCCGCTGTTACATCAGATCATTACTGCCTCACATGACTGTACAGTGTTTCCAACTGTGTTTGCTCCGGCTGTCTTTCTTCCGTTGAGCCGAGATATCAAACTAAAGAAATATACAGTCATATCATATCGTTGATGTTCTGTTGTTGTTTTCATCATCGAAACTCAAAACTGTCCTGGCTCTTTAAAGGTACCGAACGCTGCGTCCTCAGAGCATGCGCAGTAAGGGGGGGCAACAGCCCCAATGAAAAACAACAACAATCACTACAGCGGGGCTAGGAAAAAGAGATGGCTCCTTGAAGCTCAACACGTCTGGCCCTTGTTACAGTATCTTATCCCAGCCAATTTGCTGCTATTTCTAGCGAAGCTTTATACGTCAATGGTGCCGAGCCCATGAACTTGGCCAGTCAAAGTGGGGATGCTGGCGGAAGCCAGCTTCTCTTCGCCAACTTTAACCAGGATAACACGTAAGACTGGGCCGGGGAGAGTGTCTGGGGATCCGATGGCCTGTGCTGTCAAGCTAGCTGTCGTTAGCTAGCTCGGTATGGACTTATCTGAACGCCTCACGGAGTGACAGGGCTCGATGAGAAATAGTCTGGGTGTAATTTCTCACAATATAAATTACTACCCATACATGCAAATGTTTGCTAAAGTTAGCTAAGTAAACGGTCCGGTTGACGCTCGGCTACGTGTTACTTCACCCGTCACTAGCATAGCTTTCTAGCTAACATGATGCTAGCTACTTTAGCCACAACACACATGTAACGTCAGGCTAGATGTCATGTAAGTTATTGGGGGGGGGTTGGGTTGGTAACTATTGTTGTGATTAACAAACTGAATTGTATAACATAGACATAGCTGAAGTCTATGTGGTTTTCAAGTTTTGGGCGCAAGCGCTAATGGCTGTTATTGTTTACGAATGGCGCTACAGTTAGTGACTGTGTGACAATGCTGTCACGTTAACAGGCGCACACTGTTTTTTGAGACATACTTTAATAAATACCGTTGTGTTAAACGAAGGGGCACTCCGCTAAATTTACTTCTGACTGCACTAGACCGCAGAGGCCTCTTATTGCAAAACTGCTTCAGTCGTGTGATCCCTGTCACAATGTCAGTGCATCCAGTGACGCCAAAACCACTGGAAATAGACTTTAACAGGCTCATCCCAGTTTGAAACGCCTCTGCGAACTGTTATAACGACAGTGGAGTCATGTATCCTGTGTGAGTGTGTGTGTGTATTGTTGTAATAACATGCTGATGCTCTCAATGATTGTTCAATGCTTGTGTCTATTTTTGTCATTTATGTAGGTCCTTAGCTGTTGGCACCAAATCAGGATACAAGTTTTTCTCCCTGTCCTCTGTGGACAAATTGGAGCAGATATATGAATGTAGTAAGTATTGCCTAAGGTCTATCGTTACTTTCTGATGCCCCTCTCTCCACTTGTCTGTCACATGCTGTCTAGACACAATCACTGCACCATTAGGGCGTTGCTGTTACTTTAAATATTAATAAAGTTTGTCAGCACTTTTTTTACAACACCCGTGTGCTGAAACATCACGAGTGCTCCTCGTTTTTAGATTTACATAATTTATACTATACCTGTGAACTATCCATGTGTGCTCACATTTATATTTTTTGATAATCCTGTTCAATTTGAATAGCCAGTGCAATAGCAGGTGGTAGGAGACTCAGGTTGTGTGGTAAGAGACGGAAAAGTGTTTTGGCCCAGTTAGTGCAACTGTCTATAATTCATGAACCCAGCCTTTGCTCAGTAAGTTAATTGAACATACACAGTGTGCTTAAAGTTTTTGCCGGTGTGTTCAGGAACAAGAAAACCTCTGTGAATAAGCTTTCTGCCCAAATGATGTTGATATAATGCTTTTCATTTGCATCACTTCGTTCCCTAAATATTGCAGTGGACACTGCCAATAAAGGCAGCTAGTAAGAGATGACAGGATGCCACAGAGTGAACATTGTGAAGTCATGATTTGTGTGTGTGTTCCTGCAGCGGATACGGAGGATGTGTGTATTGTGGAGCGTCTGTTCTCCAGCAGCCTGGTGGCCATCGTCAGCCTGAAGGCCCCCAGGAAACTCAAAGTCTGTCACTTCAAGAAGGGAACCGAGATTTGCAACTACTCCTATTCCAACACTATACTGGCTGTCAAGCTCAACAGACAGGTAGGAAGATGAGGGCAAATAATTACCTGTCTGCCAGACGTTCTGTCCCACGCATTTCCTTTTGAAATAGTCACATATTCATCAAACAACAGAATATGTATACTGTTTATCTTGTGCAAATGCCATAGTTGGCTAATGCATCAGGACAGCAACATGTCTTATCTTGTTAGTGTTTGCCTTTGACAGTGTTGTTGTGTGCTTCCTGTGCAGAGGCTGATTGTGTGTCTGGAGGAGTCACTTTACATTCACAACATCCGAGACATGAAAGTGCTGCACACTATCAGAGAAACTCCACCCAACCCTTCAGGTGAGTCGGAAGAACGATGAGAAGTATCTCAACATAGTATGTGTATAGTGTGCGTGATACACGATATTAAAATGCTCAAAGGAGGAAAAATCCTAGAAAAATACCGGGAAAGGGTTTTTCCTTTTTAGTAAATGATGTGCTCAAACTGAAACCTAAAACATCTTTCCTCAGCCCTTGGTTTTTATTACATGTTTATTTTTAAGCTCACAGTTAACTCCGTTTGGTTAGCTGTTGGCCCAAAGGCTGAAAACCGTCACCGTGGTATACACCCACTGAACAAACACCCACTCATGCTGTCAGAACTATTAAACCATTAGATGATTGTAGTCTCTTTATGTACTTGAGTCATTCTTTCAGTTTCACTCATTGTCACGTTCAGATAAATGTGCTCCTGTTGGAATCTTATTTACCTTTCATTCTTTGGCTTTTGTTGTTAATTAGTATGTATCTGTGCTAATATTCCTCCAGGATTGTGCGCCCTATCCATCAGCAATGATAACTGTTATCTGGCTTACCCAGGCAGTGCCACGATAGGAGAAGTTCAAGTGTTTGACACGGTCAACCTGGTAGGTGATCACCAACACAGTAAAGCTGGACTATCTTTCTTTCATAAAGCCCTTTTATATATATTTCTTTCAGGCCAACCTTTTCCTCCTCATCTCGTATTTTCTTCCTTAGCATTTTCTATCATACATAACAAAACAAATACCTGTTGAAGTACAGCTGAGGGGCTGTTTCCATTGCTTATGAAATTGCATATAAAAGAAATGTAAATTGTCCGTTGAGACTCTGTACTCACTATTCTGACAGCCAGTGTTTACTATCATCAGTCACAGCTGATTCTCACCATTCCTTTGTCTTTTTGTAGCGCGTCTCTAACAAGTGTCTGTACGTGTTTTCCAGCGAGCGGCTAATATGATTCCAGCGCACGACAGCCCATTAGCGGCTCTGGCTTTCGATGCCAGTGGAACCAAACTGGCCACAGCCTCAGAGAAGGTAACACGGTTACTGTACAGTATATTAGCACAGTGTCTGTGTGGCTTATCTTTGCATGATTTAGTTTTCTGCCTGAGCAAATACAGATCACTGTTGTTGCTTTGCCTCCAAGTTTTGTCATCCTCTGTGTATCTTTTACGTCCTCCCAGGGCACAGTCATTCGTGTCTTCTCAATCCCGGAGGGACAGAAGCTCTTTGAGTTTCGAAGAGGAGTCAAGAGGTAGTTTGTTGAATGATGTACTAAAGTTCCAAAATTAAAGCTGTTTCACTCTGGATGTACTAACATGATTTAGTATTTGTGTCTGTGCATGTGTTCGTGTGTACTGTATATCAGCGATCACCTGCTTCCCTGTCCATGCCTGTTTCTTATCTTAGGTGTGTTAGCATCTGCTCATTGGCGTTTAGTATGGAAGGCCTGTACCTGTCGGCCTCCAGCAACACAGAGACGGTCCATATCTTCAAATTAGAGACGCAGAAGGAGAAGTATGTGTACGTACATTTTTCTGTCTCAGTCCTATTACGTCAGATTTAAAAAAGAAAAAATGTTTCTGAGGATTGCGATTTCCTTCCCATTTACTTGTGCTTCATGCTCCTCAGAGAAACCAAGGATTCTCACGTTCTGTGTGTCTGTGTCTGTGTGTCTGTGTCTGTGTCTGTGTGTGTGTGTGTGTAGGCCAGCAGAGGAGCCCACCACATGGGGAGGGTACCTGGGCAAGGTCCTGATGGCGTCCACCACCTACCTGCCTTCTCAGGTGACGGAAATGTTCACCCAGGGAAGAGCCTTCGCCACTGTGCGCCTGCCCTTCTGCGGACATAAGAACATCTGCGCCTTAGCTGTGTGAGTACACACACACACACACACACACACACACATCTATATGCACACATGGAATATGTATGTACACATACAACAGTGTTTTTGTTTTGTTGTTTAAATCCGTCATGTGTGATGTTTGAAATTCAGTTGATGTCACTCTGACAAATAATGTCTTGCTATTGCTGTTAATGCAATGTAGTTTACTACTTCTATAAAATAGGAATCTCTTTACATTCTGGGGCCCTGGATTTTATCCGATATATTACCCAATGGGTATAGCACATTTTTTAATAAACTACGAGGCGTCTTAATGACCGTTGTGTTATATTAGTGTGTAATAGAGATGATGAGAAAGCGCTACAGATCCTTACCTCAGCCAAAGAAAACTGTAATTCAAACACAGTGTCAGCAGTTGCAACTACCTACCAAGCCATGCTAGCTAAATGCAATCTATAATCAAGCAGGTTCTTTATGTTGTTGTTTTTTTATTGTGTAAAATCAGGATTCAGAAGATTCCCAGGTTGTTGGTGGCAGCATCAGATGGTTACCTGTATCTGTACAACCTGGATCCACAAGAGGGAGGGGAATGCACACTTATGAAGCAGCACAGGTAACGCACCGTCCATAGCGCAAATCCATAGCGAATGTGGTAGATGCACGGGTCACTGAATACTATAATTTGAAGTTTTACACAACCAACAGCCTGAATTTTGAGATTTGTACTGAGAGTTTCTGTTACTGGATCCCCTCAGGTTAGACGGCAGTGCTGAGCCAGCCAATGAGATTCTTGATCAGTCTCATGAGCGCCCCCTCGTGGCCCAAACCTACAGTGCTGCTGTCACCAAAGGTATGTCCCACAAACCTTCACAAGTAATACTTCATTTTACAGGTCCTTCATTTCCTTCTGTGTTTCTTCCCAGGGAGTTTGGTGGATGTCATTTTGTAGTTGTAGGAAGTATTTGTGTTGCTTTTACAAGCAGGACTTATATATTTCCAAATGAATTATACTTATATAAGACAATTTTCTGATTGAACATTGTGACAATCCTGTGGTTGTGTGTTTATTCTTCTTCCATTCTATTCACATCTACTGCTTCTATTCTCCTATATTTTGAATTGTATGCTTTCCTTTGGACACATTTAACATTGAATTAGGGAATAACAGACATGTAATATAAGACTTTGCAGTGTTTTGTTGTAATCAGGTTGAAGAGGAAGTTTAGCAATAAATGCTTAATCTCTGGCAAAATGTATGGCAAGGTACGAGGCTCAAATTTAAGGTCATCGTCAGCTATTGAGTTGCAGTAATTTCAGGAAGAACAACAAGAAAAAATCTTTCTTCATGACATTGGACTTTGTTACAGAATGTAGTGTGCAAAGTTGTTTGTTTTGGTATTTGACCTTTGACCTCTTGTTTCCTAGGTTACTGCGAAGAGCAGGGCGCTGTGGGAGGAGCGGGGCTTGAAGATGACCTCAACGACTTGCGCTTAGAGGAAGAGAACGAGCAACCGCCGCTCATCCTTGAAACTGACTGACTGACTGACCTGACGGACGGCTGTACCCACCAATCAGAGGGCTCCTCTGGTGCTGCTATGAACATGTGACACAAGGGGGGGGCAGGATCAGAGACAGGGGAGTTTTTAAAAACGCTCAAACTGTTCAAGAGCCTGTCTTGTCAGTCTTATCTTTGCGTTAGTCTGTTCACATACATCTTGACCTTTTTCTCCCTCCCTCCCTCCTTCCCTCCCTCCTTCCACCACTACCTTTTCCCTCAGTTTGCCTGCGCAGGCCAAACTGAAGCTTTGCATGTACATGTGCCAACTGCTAAAAACATGCTCCAATGTGAAAACGAGTATCTGTGAGTATGTGTGCGTGTGTTGGACGTTTGATTAAAAAAGAAAAAAAAAAAAGTAGCGGTGTCTCCATTTAAGACACACAGACGCAAGCACTGTGTAAAAATGAAAGTGATTGTGTAAGTGCCTCTCTGCTCCAGTGTCAGGGTTTCTTCTGTTTGAGAGGAGGATCTCTCTGCTTAATAAAATCTATTTTCAGTTGTCCGATCTTAATCAAGGGTGTGTACAATCTTGGCTAACCCTTTCCTTTCTCACATACAGTCACACAGTGTCCTGCGAGGAGTGTGGCATCACTCATCTGGCTCACGTGTACCCTCCAAAGAATCATTTAGAAGCCTTTGGCATGAGGCAGAGGTGTTTGCGACCAAGAGTTTGTGTGATTGTGCTGAGAGCTCCTTTGTTTGGATGTGTGGGTGTGCTGGGCATGTACATTAGCAAAACACTGAGTAATTAGTCTGTACTTGTCCCCCCAAGCTCACCTTTACCTCATCCAATCCCCTTCAAGGCCTGCAATCATTGGTTTCTTTTAAACTCTGATATTAATGATATTTTAAATCTACATAATCCTAACCAATGATGTGTCATGCGTAAGAAAACATGCATGGTGTAGTTGATGTGGTACCTTGTCAATACATTGAAGACATTTGGGTGCTGAGGATCATTGAGCAGATCATTTGATAAAGTCAGGAAGTTGTCAGTGATTGGTCTTGAGTGACCTCCTCGTGCACCTCACCCCACTGTATCTCTACTCTGTACATTACTAAATGTGGAGCGATCTCACAGTACCATAGTGTCAGGTAATAACCATGGCATCAAGATCTCTGGGATCTTTGTGCTACTCTGGTGTCAGTGATTGAACTGTGGATTATAATTTGACGGATCTGAAGCTCAGGCTGAGCCTCAGCTGGTCCAGGATGCTGCATGATTCCCCATTAATCCCTTTGATGTCTGAAGACGGTAAATGAGGATCAGCCATGGGATTGTCAGGCCTTTTCTAATGATTTTGTAAAAAATGTGAAACGTTCATCCAAAACTAAAAAGAAAATAAATTCCATGTTGATGTATGAAAGAGGTTTCTTTTGTTCTTGTTACATCGTGGTAACTATCTTATATTCATTATAGGTCAGGAAAATGTCACTTTATTAGGTCTTAAAGTGGCTAGAAATGGTGATAGGTGTAAACCGAGCCCTGGGTATCCTGCTCTGCCTTTGAGAAAATAAAAGCTCAGATGGGCCGTTCTTGAAAAAAGGCAAGGTAACCTTTCCCCTTATGACCTCATAAGGGGAAAGGTTACCTTGCCTTTTGCTGTTTCGCCTGCCCAGAGAATTTGCCCCACGCATGAGAAAGAGAGACATCATGGCTTTGAGACGAGCAAGGTGGCAGTTGGTCAAGTCCACACCCCCAGCTTCCACCTTCACATATGGTTTTAGGGGACCACTAAGGTCTATAGAAAAACATCCAAAGAGCACCATGTCATGGGACCTTAAAGAGATACAATTGTGTTGTACATAGCATCACAGCTTCTATAACTTGAAAATTATTTTTAACTTCATCCCAGATCAAATTCAATAAACAGGCAACACATTTAAACATGAATTAACTGATTTTAGCCACTTGGGGACAGTGCTACAAGCTGTAAACACAACACTAAAATATTATCCCATTTTAAGTTGATATTGTTAGCAAAAAGCGACTTATTTACACAACCAGCAGACACTGAGCAACATTAGAATTCACTTGATGAATGTTAATTCAATATTTACTCTCCTTTTACCTCTGTTTTAATCTTAACCCACTCCAGAGGGATACCTGGCTCTTTAGCTGCTAAATGCTCAGCTGTGTTAGCTAGCAAGTCGCTTATTTTGTCCATCTGCCATTTTGTCATGTGCAGCCAGTATGAAGTGATTTTAACAGAACTTTCTTGTTAACAAAAATAGCAATGCCAATGAGAGGGTTTAGACTGAATTAAACCAGTGCCCTGAAAGAAGGTTAAAATCCCCTTAATGCTATGCGAGGAACCGTGTCACTAGGAGTGACCCCTGTCACATTACACATGTACATTTGAGCCATTGTTAATATAGGAACATTATTTAGAGAGGCCTGGTGTCACAATCAAATGTCTGTGTAACCACATTATCACAGACCTCAGGCCATTTTTGCCCCATGTTTACCTCACAGATTAAAGGCTAAATATTCGAAAACGCTACAGTCTTGATGCAGGATGTGCTTCATTAAGTTCACTTCCTCTGAATAAGCCACAGACCTTTTTGCTCATTTGCTTGTAGTTTATTAAGACTTTGCAGCCAGTCACTATACACACACACACACACACTTTTAACACATGCAGGAGCGACACGCAGGTGGGCCCTCTATCGTTGACATGAGAGCGCAGCTGCTCCCTCTTCTCCCCCCGGTGTAGAGGCACTATCTGAGATCATGCAAAGCACACACACACACACACATACACACTTATAAACAATGTGGGATCCAATCAAAGCACTTTACAGAACCATTAGAGCAACGATCACATCACCAAAGCTCTGTACCTGACAGTTGTTCCACATAAAAACACTTTTAACACTTTTACATTCAAAGCCTGCAGATCCATACAGTACATTCAAGGCATGCTAACAGTACTTAACCTACTTAGCATGCAGGCTAAAACCGACTAGTACAGGTGAAGTGACTAATCCTAAGACTACGTTGATTAAGACTTTTAGTGATGTTAAAGACTCTTTAATTATAAGACTTTGTAAGTAGCTCTGTCTAGGCCTTTTTAAGACTTTCCCCAGGGGAGCCTGACCTCATACTTCCTCAGTCAAGTGTCCTCTGGAGGGATGAATGGGTGTGTGTGTCACTCAAAGAACAACAGTGTGTGTCAAAGATGGTATGCTCAGAGAGATGATGCTCCTCTGTGTAATTGCCAACCTGCTAGGCGTGTGTGTATGTGTGTCTCTCTCTTTTCCCTTTTACCCGTCCTGTCCTCCACTGGTAGGCTTAGTGACCTGGACGATCTCCACCGAGGTGAAGCCCTTTTTGGTGGAGGCTCGGTTCCTCATCCTCATTTTATTTAAGGTCATCTCTGCCACTTCTGCACGCTCCTCAGCATCATCCAGCTCATGGATCGTCTTCCTGTATTTAGACAGGCTGCTGTTGGCCTGCTCCTCCTACAGCGAGACAGACAAGACGTTTGTAACATTACAGAATGTCTTCCGCATGCTCTCTACCATGCATGCTTATTGTGGAATTGAATAAAAGTGTACTATTTTTGGATTGACATATTTTCAATATTCTAGCCTCTAATGGGATCTAAGTAGAACAATTAAAAGTGACACAAAAGGAAGTATTTAACATTTTGGGAAGTATGCTTATTCACTTTCTGGTGGACAATAAGATACGGTTATATATAACTCTGAGATATACACTAAAATAACGTTTCTTAATCTTCTTACAATAAACAAACTGAAATGATAAAGGCACTTTAACATTATAAGGTAGTACAAAATGTCGTTGTAAAGATCCCTTAGAACATCACGGAAATTCCAAATCATTACATGTAAGAAGAAAAAGATTATTATTATTTTTGAAATAGTCGTCCTACTCACAGCGTCCTCTATCTGGCGTTTGTAGGACTTGAGCTTGTTCTGGAGTTTCTCCACCAGCTCCTGCATGCGCTGATTGGTCTTGTGGTCCTCCTCCGTCTGGAAGATCAGCTCCTTGAGTCGACGCTCTCCCTTACGGAGGTTTTTCACCGTCTCCGTGTGGCGCTTCTGCTCCTGATCCAGCTCATTCTCCACCTCCTTGATCTAAAGGGGGAAACAAGTTGAACGGTTTAAAGCAGAGATCTTCAACAGGGGGGTCTGGGACCCTTAGCGGGTCCTCAGAGTAACTGCATGTGGGGGGGGGGCTCAAGTTAAGATTTAACTGAAAATATAGTCATAAGTCCAACGTATTATTCGCAAAGATAAATCGGCCTATTTGTGATTTGTTTTTAACGTTGATGATCAGCCTGTAGGTAAAGTAGCCATCCACAGATACAGTTAAGCTTAACGATTGTTTAACATTAAAACGTATAAATACATGAATGTCAATAATTATTTTAAGAAATTGTAAGCACCACAAATAGGTTTGTGTATACACTTTAGGCCCCCCTACATGTTATTGTAGGCCTAGTTTAATATGCAACTTTCCAAAACATTTCCAAACATATGTAGTTTGGGGTCCCTACTCTGTCCCTCTTTCAGCTAATCGAGGCCTTTGGCCTAAAAGACGTTGAAGACCCCTGGTTTAGAGTGAATGAGAGGGCTTCATAGTCACTTTTAAGCCAATGCTGTTTGCCTGCTACCAACCCAGCTCCTCACCCTGGTTTCCAGTTTCTGGATGGTGCGTTTCCCGGCCTTCAGAGCCAGCTGCTCAGCCTCCTCCAGCCTCAGTGTGAGGTCTCGGAGGTTCTGCTCCTGGTTCTTCTTAACCTTCTCCAGGTGGGAGCTCCGGTCCTGCTCCTGTCGAAGCTCCTCACACAGTCGCGTTGCCTGCGGGTAGACACATGAAACATGCACACACGTGATTTATTTTGAACTCAGTACCACCACAAAGAAACTGCAAATGAACATGCATTTGAATTTAAATCTCACCCGTTTCCTGTACATTATGCATGTGTATATTATTATGTATTGACTTTTGGGTGGGGGTTGTGTGTGGTCTTGCAGCTTACATCAGTCACAGCCTTCTTGGCTCTCTCATCAGCAGAGCGAAACTCTGAGATCAGCTCTTCATTCTCACTGGACAGCCGGGTGAGGTCAGTCTCCAATTTTCGCTTCAGGATAGTCAGACTTTGGTTCTAGAGCGAGAAAAATGGATGATAAGTTCTGATAATATGAGGATCCACAAGCAAAAATAGAAATGATTAAGAATTAAGATTAATGGGATTATAAAAAGCAACCACTTCCAATGCGTTCACTGTGTACAATGTGTGTACCTGCATGCTGATCTCACTGAACCTCTCCGTGGTCTCCACCAGCTCTTGCTCGATTAGTTTGCGGGCCCTCTCGGACGCGTCCAGGCCTCCTCTCAGCTCCTCCATCTCTCCCTGCATCAGGCACAGCCGCCGCTCCTGGAGGCTGTACTTCTCCCTCAGCTCGTCGTGTTGACGGGCGTCCTCGTCCATCTGCACCTGCAGATCCTGGATGAGACAAGAGGATTATTGCTGTTTGTTTTTATGAAACCGTGTGGTTTTTCTCAGCAGTTCCTTCAATTACTTTGATCTGCTGCTGCAACTTCTTGAGGGTTTTGACCAGCTCCGTGTTGTTCCTGTTGGCATGCTCCAGCTGGATCTCCATCTCGTTCAAGTCTCCCTCCATCTTCTTCTTCACCCTCAAAGCCTCGGCGCGACCTCTGGCCTCTGCCTCTAGGCTGGCCTGCAGCGACTCCACCGCACGTGCATGGTTCTTTCTACAGGACAGCGGATGGAGTTAAGGACAAGCTGGTTATGAAACACAAATATAAATCTAGTTATTGTTGATCAGCGTGAGCAATGAGTACATTGGTGAATGAAGACTTCTATAGTTAAGTTAGTTTAACGGTTTACGTAAGGGACTGTATCAAAGTGATTATGGGGGACATCAGGTCAAAAAGTTGGAGGGTTATGTTTTTGATTTTTGTCTTATTTTTTTGGATGTTTTTTTGGTTAGAGATTGACAGGAGAGGGTCTTTCATTTTTCCACGCAACAGATTTATATTTTATTTTGCCCTTTTCTGGTGAGAGTACAGTAACAAATGAATAGTTATGTGAAAATAATTTATTGAAATGCAGTGTGTTTGCACCTTGGATGTAATTTTTCCAGATGGCTATGGAAACCTGAGTCAGCTTTAAGAAAAAGGTAAATGTGGATCTTTAGTAACTACGGATTGATAAGAATAACAATCATTTAAATAGAGTATAATCTTACTTTTTAAATAATCCCTAAGGTAATGATACATTTTTAGTGATATATTTTTATCGCATAATGTAGGGTTCTGAACTATTTCTAGGAATTTAGGGTTTGAACCTTTTCTGTGTTTGACCCACTATGTTGTGTTTAACAAATCGGTTTTCTGACCTGGTGACTTCAAACTCTTCCTCCTTCTCGTGGATTCTGCGGTCGATGTCAGCCTTGACCTGAGCAAGCTCCAGCTGCACACGCACCAGCTTACCTTCCTCCCCCTGGACACAAACACACACACACACACACACACACACACACACACACACACACACACACACACACACACACACACACACACACACACACACACACACACACACACACACACACATACATACACACGCATTTGAAAATGGAACTGTACTACGGACAGAGGCCACTGTTTGCGCCAGCATTCAACTTTCCCCATCAATCTTTTCCAAAATCTCTGGTGTACTTGCTGCTGTGTTTAGAGTTGACAGCTCTGCCACTAACACTGCGAGCATTTATGGCTGTCTTTGGGTTGATTGATTGATGGATTTATTGATGGATTGATTGATTTATTGATCTTGTTCAATAAATCCACCAACAGCCAAACCAAACTGGAAATAAATGTTTCTAAAATTCATGCACGTCGTTTTCTTCCCCAGTCAGAACTTACAGATGCCATGTTTTTTTTCTTTCTTCTATTTCCATTCGTCAAATCACAACAGGAGTTATCTCAGGACACTTTACAGATAGAGTAGGTCTAGACCACACTCTATTATTTACAGAGACCCAACAAAATGTCCTTTTTACAGGCAGTAAAATAGGCTCTTTGTACCTCGAGTGCAGCTTCAGTCTCATCCAGAGCCAGCTGCAGCTCCTCCTTCTCCACCTCCAGTTTCTTCTTTGCCTTCTGCAGCTCGTGGACGCTGCGGCCTCCTTCCCCGAGCTGGTCCACCAACTCCTTGATCTCCTCTGTGGGGAGAGAGTGCCCGTTGTCAAGAAAACATGACATAACTCTTTTATTCATTATATATTATATATTCAGTCTATCCTGTTGCTAAACCAAAATCAGAGTGCTGCCAGTCAAGCTCTGGACCTGAGGACATCATGAAACATGTCTCTTGTTCATGGCTGTTCATTTGTTTTCATCTTTGTGTACTATTTGTGTATTTGTTGTCTGGCTCTGTGTGTATTTGTCTTTGTCTCTTGTTTTTTGGGGTAAAGTGAATTTCAGTGTAAACTAACAACAAAGTTGCATTTTATCGTATGAGAGTATACACATGTAATCCGGCTATCTAGCTTGAAGCTTTTTCAGGATATCACCCCATCACACTTTTCCCATTATGGTCTACTGGACAGCAGCATCTGCAGCAGTAAGAAGCTACCTGAGAGGGTTTTGTTTTCCTTGCGGACGGTCTCTATGTGATCCTGGCTCTCCTCGTAGGCCGTCTTAAGCTTGTAAAGCTCCGTCATGTAGGAGCGGCTCTCCTTCTGGCTGTTGTCCAGTTCCAGTTGCAGCTCCTCATTCTTCTGGCTCCACTCGGCCGCCAGCTTGTCAAAAACGCGCTGCTTCTTATCCAGAGCTGCTGCTGCTGCGTTGCACTACCGTCACACAGGCAGAAAGCAAATGAATCTCCCTTTTTGTGATCCTTATTTCTACACATCCACACAACGTTAGATTTTAATAGTGTTATTTCATGAGGATAAGCCCCATGATACAATGACATGGGTGTAAGTGTAACACTAAAGATTCAATATTAGAACTATTTCATTCATTATGAAAGCAAGTATTTTAAGACATGATTCTTTTCCCCTAGCAGAAACATGAGCTTTTGCAGACTGTGTCCTATGTGTCGAGACATATGTACACAGACGTATAGGTGTGTTCGTGTGTGTGTGTGTGTGTGTCTACCCTCTCCAGATCTATGGTGAGGTCTTCCACCTCTCCCTGCAGCCTCAGCTTGACCTTATCCAGGCTGGCAGCTCTGGCTTGTGCCGCCTCCGCTGCCTCCTCAGCCTCCTGCAGACGCACCGCAAGTTTGCGTCTGGAGGAGAGTAGGGCGACGGAAAGAGAGGGAGAGGCCAGCGTTGGATTACATTAAAAAAGTGTCAAGAAAACCACCATGTTTCATTTATACCCAAGTTTTTATTTGATTCACAGGGGTAGTTGCAGAATCGCACAGCTCTGTTGCAGGCTACGTGTACTGCAGGGGGCAGGTGAGATTTCTTTTAAATGTGTTAATTTAAAACATATCAGTCATGCATCATTCCATGAAAAATTATACTATAATAATAAATGTATCTGGTCATGGATTTGACATTTAAAGTAGAGTTGAAGTGTTTTTTCAATTTGAAAATTTGATGTACCTCTTTCTAAAGCCCAACAATGCTTGTGTTGGTCAGGTGGTATTTGGCTCAGAGAATATTCCCAGGTGGGTACATTATGGAAAAAGGTCTGAGAACCACTGCCTATTGAACCTACTTGGTCTCCTCCAGCTCCTCGGTGCGGTGGATGGCGTCCGTCTCATACTTGCTCCTCCAGGAGGTGACGTCGGCGTTGAGCTTGGACACGAGGCGCTGCAGCTCCCCTCGGCCTTCGGACTCCTCCTCCAGCTGCTCCTTCAGCAGGGAGAGGTCGTGGCGAGCGTTGGCCAGGCCCATCACCGCTGTGGTACGGCCCTGCGCGGGGGG
>NC_048421.1:3811902-3836483 GCF_013103735.1 Etheostoma cragini | reverse complement strand
AGGAGGTGTTTTTAAAGGAAACAAAACGCAACCAAATTTGAGGTACTTGTACTTTACTTGAGTCTTTTCTTTTCATGCCACTATCTACTTCTACTCCACTTCATCTCAGAGAAATATTGTACTTTTTACTCCACTACATTGATACGAGTTTTAGTTACTAGTTACTATACAGATTACGATTTTTGTGCACAAAACACACAGTTTATAAAAACAATCTTATTTTATAAATCAAACTGCTCAACATATATAACATATAGGCCTATGGTCCAGCTGAAATGATTAGACCATTGAACATACTGTTTGGATTGTTTACAGTTTCTAAAATGTGAAGATTTTTTTCTGCATTGACTACTTTTACTTCTAATATTTGATGATACTTACATACTTTTACTTTAGTAATTTTTCAATGCGAGATTTTTTACACGCAAAGTAATTTACCGTCAGGTATTAGTACTTTTGACCTAATTAAAGGAGCTAAATACTTCTTCCACTGGTTGTTTCAATCTCAAAACCAGTCACCCTCACACCACAAAAGCCTTGCCGACGGGCCTATTTGCAAGGCACCAACTGAGACTGAGGCTGAACTATGCAGCTCTCAGCGGTGAAAATGTGTAAACCTATCACACGTTACTTCTAAGTATAGATTAAATGAATGAGTGTGTGTGTTTTTGGTGACTTGTACCTTGTTCTCCTCATCGACCTGTCGCTTGAGCTCGTCGACCTGCGCGGTGAGGGAGGCCTTCAGCCTGGTCACCTGGGTCAGCTTACTCTGAGCATCGTCCAACTCCCTGCTCAGATCATTGTTCTCCGCTGCACACACACACATAAACACACATGCATGCACACACACACACACAAAGAATAGGACATGAAAAAGTCCACGTTTTTCTTTGTGGGCATTTAGAGTTGTGTGTGCGTGCGTGCGTGCGTGCGTGCTTGTGTGTTTGTTCTTGTTTAACTACATTTGTGCAAAAACGGGGAGTGCAGTACTTGTGGGGTTATGGGGCCCAAAATGCTGGACTCCACAACTTCAAAGGGCTGTTTGAGGGTTAAGACTGGGTTTTAGGATTAGGGTTAGAATTAGGTTATGGTAAGGGTGAGGACAAGGGTTAAAGCTGGGCATTTAGTGGGGCTGGTTTAAGGTTAGGGCAATGGGCTGGGGAATACATTGTGTCAATAGGGGGTCCCCACAAAGGTGGCATGACGCACTGTGGGTGTGTGTGTGTGTGTTTGTGTGTTTATGTGTGTGTGTGTGTGTGTGTTCTTACAGGTCAGCTGGATTTTGGCAGTGTTGAGCTCAGTCTGAGTGCGTTCCATCTCAGCCAAGCGAGCATTAGCCTCTGCCAGATTGTCCTCCAGTTTACGGGCGTGGACCTCAGAGTTCATCTATACATGCAAACACCCAAATACACACGGGTGCAAAAACAGAAGTGTGTGCGGGTTTAAATTGATGTGTGTTTTTTCTTGATTGAGCTAATCACACGCTATATTCCAAAATGATGTAGTAATACCTTTGCTTTCTGAGCGGCCTCCATAGTTACATTGAGGTCTTCGATCTCTGCCTTCATGCTCTGTTTGTCCTTCTCCAGTTTAACTTTCAGCCTGGTCAGGTTCTCCTGTTGCTCGCCCAGCTCAGCCATTGCGTCTGAGTGCTTCTTCCTCAGCGCTGCCGCCGTGGTCTCTGATTGGAGCGCTGCCTCTTCCAGTTCCCGCCTCAGCTTCAGCAGGTCAGTCTCCCGCTTTCTGTTCTGCTCGATCTGAATGGTTGTCAGGGTTCAAAATGACCACAGTTAATGTTTTCCAAATATGAACAAAACAGCCAACCCTGAGGTTGTCCTACCCTCTGATTAGTCTACATCGGCGACGTTTCGTTTCTGGGATTGTTTAGGTGCCTGCCGGAAATTCCATCGGATGTCCCTCATTTTGGCCGGATGTCCCGTACCTTCCACTATCTATGTGTCGGCTTCCTAAACTCCGGTGGATTTCCAAGGACTGCGCTAACAGCTCCTCAGATCTCTGCAGGGTAAATCCAGACAGCTAGCTAGACTATCTTTCCAATCAGATTTTCTGTTGCACTCCTAGAACAACTTTTGAATGTACAAGTTCCTTTCCAAGGCTGTTTTGCAGCGGCATCGTCATTGTGTCCCTTGTGTACTTGGTTCACATAAACCAGGGCATGTTTTTTTCCCATCCGGGAATGTTATGTGGACTAGCCAGACCCTCCTCCGGAGCGCTGTGGAGGAAGGTCTGGCAATGTGAGACCACCCTCTGATTGATTGACAGCTGTCAGTCCCACTCACCTGGGCGACGGTGGCTCCTCCCGCTTCCTCCAGCCTATCACTGAGGTCCTCCAGATCTCGGGATAGCTCTGCCCTCTGCTTCTCCACCTTTCAGTGAACAGACAACCCCAATCTCTAATTGCCATTGGTAATATTCCACCTGCCAGTGTATTCCTACTTGTCAATATGGGAATACACAATTGGAATTCTGCAGTTATTTAATGTATGAGGCTTGGTCTGTACCTTGGCTCTCATGGCTCGTTCAGCTTCCAGCTCTTCCTCCAGCTCCTCTATGCGGCCCTGAATGGAAGAACAAATGTGTGCAAGAGTACAAACAACAAAAACAAGATAATTTATCATCCCTCTTTAGTTCTTCTACAACTTCTACACCCTCTCCCCTACTTCCTAACCTCACACCCCCACACTGCTCCCTCTCTTTTTTTAATTTGCAGTTCACCTTTCCTGCACACCTTTATCTAGCATTAATTTGAAGCCACAAAACTTAGTTTGGGTTGCAAATGTTGACCTGATGGAGGATCATCAAAGTCAGTAAGTCACCAACCGAAAGACCAACGTATCCTGTCAGCCATGCCGGGGATGAAATTTACATGTACATAAATACGTTACATAAAAATACATTACATGACAAATAAATAAATAACACATTTAGCCCAATATTTATAGGAACAACAACTACATGCTTCTCATAATCCCATCGTCTTAATAGCTCCTCCTAGCTGTGTTAACCCACAGACAAAGGAGCGATTGAAATCAGCTAGTGTGGTGCTTCATGGACTAAAAAGCCCGCAGACGTCTGCTCCTCTAACCACAAACCTGGTGCTCTTTGAGCTTGCGGCTGAGCATGGAGCTGAGAGCCTGTTCGTCCTCCAGCTTCGAGTTCATGTTGTTAATCTCAAAGTCTCTCCTGGATAAACACACAGAAAACACACACGCAGCAGTGGAATCAGAAACCAATGGGACAAACAGTGTGTTTCTCCCAAAAGAGAGTGAGGGACACAAAAAGATATGACTACTGTAGTGATAAATGGTAGTTTTGTATGTTAAACGTACAGGAAGTCAGGCGTCAAGATACTACAAGTTAAGGAACTTATCAGTGTGTGTGTGTGTGTGTGTGTGTGTGTGTGTGTGTGTGTGTGTGTGTGTGTGTGTGTGTGTGTGTGTGTGTTGGTTGGCTGTCTCATACTTTTTAATAACCTCCTCCAGGTCGAGCTTAGCGTTCTCCATCTCATTCAGGTTCTCTATGGTCATCTTCAGGTCTCCCTCTGCCTTCCGCCTCGCTTTTTCCACCTCCGCCCTGATCCTCTTTTCCTGCTCCCAGCAGTCCTCCAGCTACACACACACACGCACACACAAACCCATACATTAAAGCTGAGTATATTCAGCTGCAAGTGTGCACATAATGTATTCCTGCTCTGCAGAGTTTCAAAAAGTCATGAACAAGACAAAATTTTTCAGGTCACGTACAGTACCTCATTCACTTGGGAGTTGAGCTTGCTGTTGGTCTTGGTCAGATGGTTAACTTTGTCTTCTTCTGTTTGGAGATCCTCCAGAGTTTTCTGATTCAATTATAAAAATGTCTTGGTCACTATTAAAGCCAAAAGTGTGTATTTAAATATTAGTTTGTGTGCATGCATGTTGCCATGTGTGTGTTTGTCTACCTGTTGCAGTTCCTCCAGAGCTCTCTTTTCCTTCTGCAACTTGGCCACATGGTCGTCTCTCTGACTCAGGTCACCCGTCAGATTTCGCACCTTGAAGTCCAGACCCTAAACTCACCATTGAACATAATTTAGTTTGGGTCCATTTATCCATTGGGAAATAAACTACATCTCCAAAGCTACAGTACTGCATTTCCTCTCTCATCAGGTTCCACTCTACCTGTTTCTCCTTCTCAGTCTTGGCCAGTGTGGACTCCAGAGACTCCAGGTCTCTCTTCAACTCAGTCAGTTCCCCTTCCAGCTGCCTCCTCTGGCCATGAAGGGAGGCTGTGTTGCCTTCCTCTTCCTCCAGGCGCTCACGCAGATCCTAAGACACAGGACAGTTGGATAACTTTCCAAAATGTTTATTACCAGATTTCACACATAGACAGAAACACTTATAACGTGGTTCATGTGCATCATGTTACCTGCAATGACTCCTCCATCTGGACCTTTTGGTGCATCAGCTGGGTGCAGCGCTCCTCAGCATCCCCCAGTGTGTCCTGCTCCTGTGGGGAGACAAGGTGTTGTGTTTTTATTACATAATTGTTTGAATTTTATGGACATAACATAACCCTCTCCTCATTGGTATGGTGGACAGTATCGGCCAGTGACGCAGAAGACCAGAGTTTGATTTGCAGACGGGGAGCACCTTAGATTTTGTGGATTAGAATGTAATTTATGAACCATTTTAGATTTTAAAATATATTTATTTGTTTAACTGTGAAGGCTTTGTAAACAAAAATATATTTTTTTTTACATCATGATAATTTAGGTGAATGAATCTGGAAACTTTTCAAGGACCCCTTGGCAGAGTGCAAAATGACTGATCCAGATGGTCAGAAGAGTCTTTTGTTATTCTGGAAAGGGTTGTAGACAGAGATTGTTTCTATTATTCAGAAAACCATCGTGACTTAAATGCAGATGTGCACTTACTGCAGCCAGCGCCAGAGCGAGGTCGTTCTTCTCCTGTGACAGACTGACCATCCTCCCCTCCAGATCTTTGATCTTGCCCTCCAGCTCTTTGACTCTCTCCACTGCCACCCTCAGCTCCTCTTCCTTTGCCTTGTAGGTCTCCTCCTGACGGGCAACCATCAGCAGAGGCTTCACCTGGGGGAGCATGGCAGGAAATATGCTGATTAACATGATAATGATGATAATTTCTCATTTGGCAAGACACTAAAGTCAATCATTTTACCTTAGTGTAGAGTTTCCACCAGCCCCAGAAGCGCAACTGAAGGAACTTCCTCACATTTCGCTGGATGGCCATCAGTGCAATTCTACATCACACACACACACATATGAACATAGGAACACTGTTAGCATTTAAAAACATACACTGAAGACGTATGTACACATAATCAACCAAAATTTACTCCATCTCTGTGACCCAGCTTTCTTATGGAAGAACACACATGGTGCACACAGAAACACCGGCACACACTGACCGTCTGTCCACCATCTTCTTAAACTCAATCCTCATTAGAATTCCTCTAAGTTGAGCCTGCAGCATGGTTATGATCTTTGCCAGCCTCTCGTCACGCATGTCCTCCATCTTTGCCAGGACTCCTGCGCGGAAAAACACCTGTAGAGGGAGGAAAAAGCAGACAGGTGAAAGAGGGAAGAACAGGAGGGGTGTGAAAAAATGATGAAAACTGAGGGGAAAGCTTTTATCTGATGAACAGTATGCTCTGATTTGCTAAATGTCCCATATTGTAAAAACTGAGATTTCCATGTCTTTTTAAATGATAGTACAGGTTAAGGTGCTGTATGAATACTGTGAAAGTCTCAAAGCACTCAATCCACAGAGAAATGCACACAGCCAGTATTCAGAGACCAGACCTTTAAACGAGTTGGACTCAGGACACAGTTGTGATGTCACAACTAAACCACAAACTGTATATGTAGAAAGGGATGGTGCAGAGACTGAGAGAGTGCGGATGCAGACTGTAAAGTACTTCACTATTGATTAATATGTATTGTTCGGTAAGATATATCATTTAAATGTGTTGTGTTTTAGAACAGCGGTGTACCTTGGTGTGGCCGATGCGGTACTCTGTATTATCCAGGCCAACTGAACTCAGGATGAGCTCGGAGGCCTTCTTGTTGTCAACAAATCCCTTAGGGATGACGTTTGGGTTGAGGATGTAGTACCTGCAAGACATCGGGAAAGGAAAAATGTGACTGAAGTTTAAGTAACATGGCGATGAATACTGGAACAATGGAGATGAATACAGAAAGAATAGGAGTTAGACCTTTGTTTGAATTCTGGGTATTGAAGTCTGTTGGGGAATCCTTTCCTGCAGATACGGATGCCCTCCAGCACGCCGTTACATGCTAACTGGTGCAGGATCAGGTGGTTATCTGTCACACCTTAACAACATGGCGGCGAGAACCATGACCAGTGTGTAGTGAATATTTGATGTCTCAAAAAGAAGACAGTTCTTAACATAGTGAGCATTGTGATCATGTGCGTCAAATTCATACAGTGGCTTCAGGATCTTGACAATAGATCAAAGCACATGTTTTTACCCACTCACCTGACTTTTTGAACTCATTGGGCACAATGCAGCGTACAAAGTGGGGAGCAGTGCTTCGCAGGGTGCTCATCAGCTTGTTCAGTTGTTCCTGTTGTACACAAACAGTCAAAGATATCTATGAGATTGTGAGCATGCTGTGAGAGCTGCAGTATTCTTAAATGTGTGTGTGTGTGTGTGTGTGTGTGTGTGTGTGTGTGTGTGTGTGTGTGTGTGTGTGTGTGTGTGTGTGTGTGTGTGTGTGTGTGTGTGTGTAAGCATCCCCGTGTGTCTGTGTGAGTTACCCTGTAGAAGTTGGAGACGGTTTGAAAGGACGAGCCTTTCTTCTGTTTCTTGGCTCCTGCGGCGGTCTCTTCCTCTTTGAAGAGCAGAGACAGCAAAGGCATGGAGGACTTTTGGAAGAGTCCCACCACCGTCTCATTCAGAGGGTCTTTGTTCTTCTCCAGCCAGTGAGTGATGTTGTACCCCACCTGTTAGAGGCACAAACAAATTTACGGACTTATGTACACACAGTTACACATCCTACTTTACTTTATTATCAGCAACATTCTGATGAGTAGCTAAGGCAATGCACGCATATGTTTGTTACTATCTTTAAACTCTGCTTTTCCTCATCACAAACACACATCACACACACACACACACACACACACACAAACACATACACACATTTTTTCACATCCCTACTGAGGCATGTGTGCATTGTTTAGCCACCAACATCTTCATGTCAAATGCTACAGCAATCCAGTACTTACAGTGCCAGCATAGTGCACCAGTTCAAAGTGGGCCTCGGGTCCTTTCTTCCCCCCTTTTGGCTTGAGGAAGTTGGGAGACTTGCCCAAGTGGTTGTCATAGAGAGCTGCTTTGAAGGTTGCGTCTGTTGCCTTTGGAAACACACACTGCTCTTCCAGGATGGAGAAAACCCCCATAGGCTACAAGATAGAAAGTATATGGTGTACTCAAGACACTGCATATCCAAATTTGCAAACTTTATGCTGACTGTGTGTGTGTGTGTGTGTGTGTGTCTGTGTGTGTGTGTTTGTGCGTGTGTATATGTGTGTATGTGTGTGTGTTTGTTACCCTCTCCAGCAGGTCGATGCAGGCCTGCAGGTCCAGGCCAAAGTCGATGAAGACCCAGTCTATACCCTCCTTCTTGTACTCCTCCTGCTCCAGCACAAACATGTGGTGGTTGAAGAACTGCTGCAGCTTCTCGTTAGTGAAGTTGATGCACAGCTGCTCAAAGCTGTTGAGCTGGAGAGTAAAGACAGAGTTGGATCACTGGAGGATGAGATAAGCTTGACAAATAATGGAGCAGAAAAGACATTACTATGTCTCATCCAAGGATTCTATTGAAAGATCACCTCAAAGATCTCAAACCCGGCGATGTCTAGCACTCCTATGAAGTACTGCCGTTGCATCTTGGTGTCCAGGGTCTTGTTGATGCGGGTCACCATCCACTTGAACATGCGGTCATAGATGGCTTTAGCCAAAGCACCGATGGAGTACACACACTGGTCCTGGTTCTGACCTGACAGTTCATGTTCAAATAATGTAACTGAGTATATAACTGAGTAAATATTGTAACTACCCTCAATGGTTAGTCTTTGTTTCCATTTTTTAAAAATAGAATCATCTAAACAATGTCTTTGTAATATACCTTTGGTCACAAACTCGTTGCCAACTTTGACCCTGGGGCGCGTTATGCCCTTCTGCAGCTCCCCAGAGTTGATGGCCATGAGGTGGGCAACTTTGTCGGCCACTTTAGGGAGGGAAGGAGAGTGGGGGACGAGGAATGAATTTAATTATTTCACCAATGTCTTGCAACATGCTGAAAAATGGGTCGGAACAGACATACACACAAGGAAAAAGAAACTAATGAGAAGGGAGAGAGAGGTGGACGTTTCATACCCTCAGTGGAATCCACCTCAGCCTGTTCTTCTCTGGCTTTCTGTTTGAACTTCATGTTACCAAAGTGCATTATACCTCCAGTCAACTTGAACACACTCATCTTCTCATCACAAGTAAAGCCAAGGACGTCAAAGGCTTCCTATGGACTCACAAGTATACATACAGAGAGAGAGAGATGGAGAGAGAGAGAGAGAGAGAGAGAAAGAGAGAGAGAATGTCAGAGCTGCACAGCAGTTACACAAAGACACAAAGGCAATAGTACCATCAACAGGCTCATTTATATGATTTCTTATTGGTCATGCAAAGACGTGTGTCAGTCTTTATTACTTATATAAATACAAAGCACAGCATGAATAACTTATAATAACATGAATCACACAGAAAACTATGAACTCACATCAGTGAGCAGCAGTTCCTCCCCATCATCCATGTTATCCACCACAGTGACTCCCTGACACACCCACACATACTGTTTGGGGTCAGGCTTCAACAGCAAAGCCTCTGGAAGACATACATTAGGACAATATTTAATAATTCTCAACTTTGTTTATGAAGTACATTTAAAAATAACGGAGTTGGACAGTCAAAAAACAAAAAAGGTCAAAATAACAGATATTATTACCAACTGAAAGGATCATGTTAACAGTGGTTTCCAAGCCAGTTTAACAGTTTATCCCTTCCTTTAGCTAAGTATTTCACTGTTTATCATCATCACTAATTCATGGTCTCATCTTCATACGTTTGTTTGAAAACTTTCCTTTACCAAATTTCTTCTTTTGTCACATTATAAAGTATGTTTGGTGTGACAAAAGGAATCTCAGGCCAAATGAGTGAAGGGCAAAACTGTCACTACATCCACATGATACACAAGCCTTCCGTAAACCACTCCCATGCAGTTGCTAGTAGCCAAGGAGGACATGGAGGATTAAAAAACATGATGGGCTCTTCAGAAGAATAATTATCTTCACTCTAAGGCATACAGAGAGAGTTGTGTGGACCTGATGGTCTTAATTAGCTTTGTATCAACTCATTTGGCAATGGCTTGATTGTAATGGATAATTAATATTTAAAAAAAGGTGCACACTAAAGCCTTAATATTCTCACCTATGAATTGTGGCTTCCTTCCAGACAGGAGTTGGTAGAATATGTGGTATCCTCTCTCAGCAGCCTGCTGGGAAATCACTCTTGATTTCTCTAGCAGATCTGAAGCACACAGACACACAAACATAGTCACAGTGACAGACACACAAATACCACAGACACAACAAGACAAGCTGCTTTAAAGGATGCTCATTACATTCCTGTTACAGGTAATGTTTTTTCCACATGATAACATCTTTATTTTATTCACTTTACAAATCACGTAAAAACCAAGACTTGGTATTTATCCAAAATAATTTATAAAATAAAATAAATCAATCAATAAAATCCACTCACAGCTCTCAATGTCAGCACCAGCCAGCTTAGCTGTTGGCCCAAAGTGAATGCGAATGAACTTTCCCTAAAAGGACGTAAATATTATGCTCACAAATTTGCTGATTGTACTGTTTTCATCACATGGACATTCATTGTTTAATTTGACAATGTAAAAAAAAGATCTGATGATGATTTCTTTTATACATGTCCCTACAAAACGTGAGGAGTTGTTGTTCCTGATGGTCTTGGCGTTGCCAAATGCCTCCAGCACTGGGTTAGCCTGAATGATCTGATCCTCCAAAGAGCCCTAAGAGAAGAGAAGAGAAGAGAGGAGAAGAGAAGAGAAGAGAAGAGAAGAGAAGAGAAGAGAAGAGAAGAGAAGAGAAGAGAAGAGAAGAGAAGAGAATGCATGATTTTTCATGATTTGCATGATTTTGTCAAAGAAGAAAAGCAACATATCATGCCTGTGCACACACAATGACACACTTGCCTTGGAGTCAGAGGCTTTGCACCCAGAAGCTCCAACGTTGGCAAAGTACTGGATGACCTTCTTGGTGTTTTCAGTCTTGCCGGCACCAGATTCTCCGCTGGAGGGGAGAAACGAATCAGGTGTCAACACTGCAATAGTGAGACATGCAGGTTGTATTTGTATTTGTATGGGACGTGCAAATAAAAACGACATGTTGTCCTCACGTGATCAGCATGGACTGGTTCTCATGCTCTGCAATGGTGGGACATAAAGAGGGCAGAAGAAGAAACAAAGAGAGAGTGCGAGAGAGACGAGAATAATTACTGCTGATTTCCCTCTGAGCAGATCAGAGGACTGCTGAGATTTTCTGTCAGCATGCACCAAGAACACAGACAGCTGGCAGCTCTTCCCTGATGCCATATTATAACTTCAAATATTGTTCTGCTCCCTGAACAAGCCACACTGATTACACACAACTGCCCCACTCCCTCTTTCCAAATGAAGAACAGTCTAATGACTTTCAAGTAATTCATCTCGAGGGGGGTTCATCTTAAATCACCACATACCACTTGCATGCTTACCTCTTGTCTTTGCCAACTCCCTTCCCTCACCCATCAATGACCTAAGACCGATTAAAATATCTTCCTTCCCTGCACTTTAATTGCCCACCCCCCCCTGCAATTGCCCTTGCCTCACCCATCAACATGTCGTGGTAGGCGTTGTCAGAGATGGAGAAGAGGTGAGGAGGAACTTCGTTGCGTTTCTTCCCCTTGTACATCTGGGCCACTTTAGCGCCATAGATGGGCAGCCACTTGTACGGGTTGATCGTCACACAGAAGAGGCCTGAGTAGGTCTAGAAGGGGAAAGGGAGCGTGTAAAAAGAATTTGAAGGATGCAGCAGGATAAAATGATCAACAAAATCAGTAATGTAAACACAAATCTGGTTCATGAGCACCTTTATGATCAGATAAGATAAGATTAGAGAAACATTGCCTGGCAGGCTCAAATGACAAAAAAATGATGTAAGAACATTAGGATACATACTGTATAGAAACAGTGTAATAACTGTGAGTGTGCAAACATGTTCAACATGCAAAATCAGTGCAAGAAGAAGCCTGAATGTTTGATGTTGTCTATGGATGGGTGTTCAGTGTGAGGATTTTTTATACACGTTTTTCCTTAAATTGGACTCTGTAGTGTCGACCTGATGGCAGTAACTAAAAACTTTGGTGAAGGTGGTGGGTGAGATCCTGTGTGATTATGGTGAACTTACACTACGCATTTAACAAGAAAGGTCTGGTGCTAATCATGGAAAAGTCTAGAATTTGGGACTTTTGTATCTTACCAAAGATATTGAATCCTACATTTTATACAATGCAACGCACAGCATATTTTCATTAGACCCACTCTGCCTGTGTCTGTTAAACTCCCCACACCCACTTATTCTATAAAAATCTGTTTTCATAGGCTGAGTTGTGCCACAAATGGTGTACAAAGGGATATTTATTTGTAAAATGGGTGCTGAAATCCATTCAGCTTTTGGTTGACATGATAACATTACAGTTATGTAGGGCAACAAGCATAGTTTTTCTACTGGTTTTGCATAGGTTTGGGTAGTGCTTACATAGATCCTCATGCTGACGTAGCGGCTGCGCAGGTTTTCCAACACGCTGGCCTCGTTGAGGAAAGTCAGGTTGGCCATGTCGCTGGCTTGGTAGAACTTAGCAGGGTTCATCTGATGGACGTCATCCTTCCTCACAGTCACAGTCTGACCAGAAAGAACAAGCACTCATTCAAAAATGTCATGATTGTAACAATCAGCTCACTTTTACTTCCTAAATGTAAATCTTTGAGACAAAAAAAGCGCAGCATTAGTCTTACATTGTTCTTGGTGGTTTTGATGGTGACTTTGTCCCCATCTTCAGACTGAATCTCCCCAGCGATGAAAGCCTCCTTCTCATCTTTGACCCAGCAGGAGTGCTTGATGTCGTATGGTTTATTCATAGCATCCAGGCGCTCCTTCTCTGAGGGAACCAGGAACGGCATGGGGTCCACACCGTCCCCGCATTCACCTTTATATGGCATGGCTGCTGCTGCTGCTGTCACCAACGCACACCAACCAACTGACCAGCTCACTTACCTAGAGGCTGGGCAATGGAGAGGAATCAGGGTTTTAGTATTAGAAGTAAAAGAAAGGACATTGGCCTTCAGTTAAACAGGATGCAGTACTAAGATACTCACCAATGCAGGAGGTGGAGGTACGTTCAGGAAGAATATGGGTCTGTGAGCTGAGGCCATGCTGTTTTATATCAGGCCTTCTCCTTCCTGATATGGTCACAAATCTAAAACCAGCCATCACCCAGAGGTCTCATCCCTCCGATCTACATGGCAGTGGGGGATCTGGGAATTTTTCAACCTGCCTCCGTCCATTTAGGGTTTCCCTGGAAAGCCATCACTCAGGGTGAAACCATCTCCTTTCCTCACCACATCACTTGAGCCATCTTCTCCACCTCCGCGCCCTCCCACACCTCGATTTTCATCCCACAGTGCCTCTCTGAAACTTTCAATGGCTTTCTCTCTGTGCCGCCAAGTGAGAATTGGGATGACGAACACACCTTAAATTAAAATCTGTGGCCATTTAATCATTGAACCAGAGACAGATGGCACCATTTTTCTTCTTACCTTTCTCTTCAGTCTGTTGCTCTACGACTGCCCTATTTCAAACCACTGACTCAAAAAATGTGACGTGCCATTAATGAAAGCAGCTCTTCTGTATATGGCAGGGTATGTGGGTCTCTTATCTATGGCAGGGTATGTGTGTCACATGTTCTCTTCAAACAGATTCAGACTGTGAGACAGAGTTTGATTCTAGGTCAAATATGAAAGAGTTGTGCCCTAGCAACTCACATGATGAGAAGAAAACTTGTGTTGCCACCCAAGCTGGCTTGCTCTTTTTAGCCTCACTGTCTTGATAGTATCTACAATGCCGCCTCAATTTTCACTAGATTCCTCAGAATTGAGGCAGCTGGTGATCCTGTTCCATGAAGGGGGCTCAGACTGACGTTAATCACACACATTGAATCAACGTCGGGAGAGGTAATGGATTTGACTCGTCCAAAACTCTCGATTTGTGCATATTTTTTAGCTTTTATGTTTTTTGTTATCAGTTTTCATTGGGCATGCCATAGATTCTCAGTATGTATATGATGTCCCTCGCTTCCACTGTCTCTCTTTATGTTCTTTTCTTTGAATTTCTTCTTAACCCCTTCTTCTCTCTTTTTTCATTTTGTGAGAACAAACTCACACTGGGTCACCCAATACGATTTCCCAAGTGTTCTGCGCAATGAATGACTTCACCCTCATAACTGTAACTGTGTGCGTGTCCCAGGGGTACAACTAAGTTTGACTCTATGATTGGAATTATTTAAGTAGTTGTGAACACACTCAGTTGGTCTCAGGGGTCCCATTGGCACATTGAATACATACACACACCCTGTAGTCACATGTGCTCAAACACACACACACACACACACACACACACACACACACACACACACACACACATAATCCCATAATCATACTAACAGCTGTACATGAGCGTTTCAGAGGGATAAACTAATTTGTGTGTGTGTGTGTGTGTGTGTGTGTGTGTGTGTGTGTGTGTGCGTGCGTGTGTGTGTGTGTGTGTGTGTGTGTGTGTGTTTCTGGTGATCCTATGGCCACCTGTAGGGTGTTAGATCTAATGCATTTGTAGAAAACAAAAAGTAAACGTGGGAAGAAGAGCAATTCAAAATGCTTTAATGAAGGGGAAGACTGAAGGACCTCGAAATTAACACTTCCACCTGTGTCCCTCGCATGTGTGTGTGTGTGTCTGTGTGTGTGTCTGTGTGTGTGTGTGTCACTGCTAATGTGGATTTACCGTGCCCTGTAAACAGGCTGTTGAGAGGGTCCATTGTTCCACCAGCTAATAATGCTGCCTTGTAGCTAACCCCACTGCTGCCAAAGAGCCAAATCCCTCCAGCCATTATCCCTGCCATCCCAATTCCCCCTCAACCTTCAGCGGACCAGACCTTACTTTACAATCCTCACCACCGTTTTCTTAAGCATATCATAACAATTTAGATGAAATAGATGTATGGATTTACTTGAGTTGATGTCCTATCTGTATTCTTGGGTCAAAATGTTATTATCGTCCATTAGATTTGTGCATACATGCAGTTTAAACAATTCACTATATATGATGTCTTGTATCTTGTTGCATTTAAAGCTCCAATAACGAATACTAACTGTATGAGGAACACCTTCTCATTATTCTGCTGAATAGTAACATCTGTATTCTTGTCCTCACATTGACTTTTTAGCCATGCTTGGGGCACGGCTTTAACAACAATTTGCTGGGTTGGTGATCGCCTAACATTAGCATCAAGCATCAAAAGGTCCAACTTTTTAATTTTCAGATGCTTGTTGTGACGTTTTATGACCACATTTTTGGTTTGGGACTAATCTACCATGTACCGGCATTTAGTTCAAATACATACAGTCCCAAACATTGACCTTTTAATCCAAGAAGCAACTAAAATCCCATTAACCTTTTCCCTGTCCATGTGGTCTTGTGGTTCGCCTGCATTGATTTCCCTGATCACAAACCTGGTGGATAACTCATAGTTGTGATTTCACTTGGTTTCCACAGACACTTGAAAAGCCTTTGAGTTTTCAAATGAATTCACTTTGCAAACAGCGTCACTGCTAGCCTACGTGATGGTTTAATTTTGGTCCTGATGAAGAAGTTAATATTACGGACTTATTATTGTGGAGCAGTTAAATAATCAAAAATGCTGAGTTTAAATGAGAACTTGGTGAGGTTTGGGAGGGAGGTGAAGGCAACAGCAAAAACAAGCTCTTAGATGTTGAGATTGTTGATAATAGCCATGCATTTGAAATTGATTGATTGTGGGGGATAATCTGAGAAGAAGAAAATAACCATAACAAAAGCATGCATAACATCCTACCCTTTGTTAGTAATATGTTTTGAGACCAAATCTCCAGGGGCTGGTGGTATTAAAGAAGTTATTTAATGGTAATCGTTTATTTCCCATTGTATATGTTTATTATGATGCTGCTTTTTTGATTTCTTAAGGTTTCAAGTTTGATTGTCTGTATATCATAAAAACACAATAGCTTGTTTTCACTTCTCTTAATAAACATGAATGATCTTGATCATGGAATTTTCTTTTTTTATAAATAATGTAGGATACAGTAGCTGAATTAAAAGCCAAACTAAACGTCTCAAACTTTGATATAAAACATGTATTTATGGTTTGAAGGCTTCAATGCAAGAATCTCAAACGGGCATGCCCACGCTTTCCGGACACGAGCCCGTAGCGTTATACCCGTTAAGGACATGACGTCAGTACGTGCTTGAGCCTGCCCGAAAATGCTCTCCCGTGTTGTTGGATTTCGAAAGAGCGCAGGACTTTGCGATGAAATAATACATTTTCGCCCGTGAAGAAAACAAAAATAAAACGCATGTTTTTAAACTTAAGTTGTTCGCGTTCCCATTAAGTGGTGAAACGGTGATTTTGGGAGACTCCAACGGGAAGTTTGAGTGATCGTTTTCCCGGAGTGATGTCGAATCCTGGGACTCGGAGGAACGGGTCCAGCATCAAAATCCGACTGACAGGTAAAAAAACGACACCGAAAGAAAGCGCTTACGGTGCATGTTTTAACTGGGGCTAAATGTTTTAACTACAACCCGCTGTTGTAAAGTGTTGCTAATAGCAAACCTAACAAGACACCACGAAGGGTCTCCGAGGCTCTCGCCTCTGCTGTTAGCCCAAACATCCGGTTTTTGTGTGGCAAACACAGCAGCACATATAGCTTGTTAGCTGAGATGCTAACCAAATTACCGAGAGGACAATCAAGAAGCTGTTCACTATCATGTGTGTTTCCCAGCTGAGAAAGCTATCTAGGCTGGCTGCTCACAGGTCATTGGAAACACCGACTCTCGAAAACCTCGTTTAGAAACTTTATCAATTGCTAACACTTATTTCCTAGCTAGCGTTAGCTAGCTTATAGTAACATTGTAGTTACCGTTGACCGCTAACGCTTGCTAGCTACACCCGTTTTTGGGTTGACCAGCCGAACCCATAGCTTGACCTAAATGCAACGAGCTCTGTACCCCGGATAAAAGCTAACGTCAACTACAGCCTATGTGGAAATCTTTGGTAGATTTGACATGCTAGCATAAAATATCCGTGAGTATTGACAGGCATTCGCTGCTGTGTCAGCTGTAGCAAGACAAATGTCTGACTCGTTGAACTTATCTTTACCCAGAGAAGCTTGACACGTTTGCTCTTTTGGGCATCCTCTATTCAGCTCAAATATTTTGTTCGTTTTGGGGTCAGGCTCTTCTCTGTGGGGTATATAGGAGTCTCTTTCTTTCTTTCTTACACACAAACACACGGACACAGCTGGAACAATGGTTTTTACTGTAGCTAATGTAACCCCACTGGGCACCAAGCGGCCTCTATTCAAATGGAAATGACCACTCGGGGCCGCTGGGCAGACGCCTTGTCCTTCTTCTCATTCGAAGTTCAGCAAACACACACCAAAATATGTGCTGGCCGGCAGACTAAATATTTCTTCTTGTGGTTTGTATGCACACAAGAGTGCACGTTAAGTGTATGCGTGTGATGTATGTTTTTTTTTTGGTTAAAGTGCTTTCTTAAATGCTGATGAAGTGCCACATGCTGTCTGTCTGTTTGCTTACTCTGACCCTCATTTTCAGAAACTGGATTTTGAAAGAGTAGAGCATTGTTTTTGACAAATGATAAGACTCAGAGATCTTTGTTTTTCACTTATTATGGTCAGTTAAGGTCAAGTTTATCTGTACTGGCCAGTATCACATACAGTTATCCAGACTCGCAACAGCAACATTTCCAGGTCCAGTGCAAGTACTCATAATAAAAAAATAATCCAGCAGGACATAAGTAGGGGTGCACGATGTGAGGAAAAAGATTTTTGTGAATATTTTACCTTATTGATTAATGATACTGGAGGGAATGATTACCTTGGTATCACTTTTGAAAGAAAAAAATATACAAAATGATTATAACGTGATTTTTGTGAGTATCTGTGCCACACAAAGTTTTTGTCTTTAGTCTGTAGAATACAATTTGTTGGCTGGGAGGTCTCCGCCTCACCACAATATTCATTCAATTCAGAATGGCTGGACAAATGTTTTACTTTTAACAAATATTCCCCCCGCGATTTGGCCATTGCACTAGTCCATATATACAATAGACAATTTGATATTGTTTTGTTTCAAGATATATATTATCACATAGCCCAGCCCTATCTTCTAATTGGCAATGCAAAAATAATCCTTAGCTGCAGCCCTAGTTGATGAAATACCGTAATAATACCATCCATCAGTATAAGCATAGGTCCAGTACTAACTAATGTAATACATCCATCCATCGTCATCCGCTCTTTCGGTATCGGGTCGTGGGGGCAGCAGCTCCAGCAGGGGACCCAAAACTCCCCTTCCCCGAGCCACATCAGCCAGCTCCGACTGGGGGATCCCGAGGCGTTCCCAGGCCAGGTTGGAGATATAATCTCTCCACCTAGTCTTGGGTCTTCCCCGAGGCCTCCTCCCAGCTGGACGTGTCTGGAACACCTCCCTAGGGAGGCGCCCTGGAGGCATCCTTACCAGAAGCCCGAACCACCTCAACTGGCTCTTTTCGATTCAATGGAGCAGCGGCTCTACTCCGAGCTCCTCTCTGATGACTGAGCTTCTCACCCTATCTCTAAGGGAGACGCCAGGCACCTTCCTGAGGAAACTCATTTTGGCCGCTTGTACCCTGGATCTTGTTCTTTCGGACAATCCAATATGTAGTTTGGGAAAATAACAAATAATAAGTCATTCTTCTATTGAAAAGTTATAATTCAGGCGAGTTAAGATAAAAGAAAGTAGTGAAAGTGTGTATGGCTGTTTTAGACTGTGGAGTCTGTGTGTAAACCAGCCCCCCCCCCAACAGGTAGGAGTGTAATTTTAATTGGGTGAAGAATGTGCAATGAGCCAATGGGAGTACAATCCTGCCTGGCTGGCCAGCACAGTGTTTAGTCTGCTCTAGGTATAAGGAAGAAGAAGTGTCACATTAGCTTCATGTTTTGGGATCTAGTGAGATGTGAATGGACAGTATTTGACTTTATAGAGAAACAGTTGCTGGAAAAGCCTTTTCCTTTCTGGTATAGGAGGTGTATTGAACCTAAATACTGTTTGAAGTGCCTGTAGCAGAGTATCAAACACTGTCAAGTACTGGAAGTGAGAGCCACATGCTTGATCCAAATGTTGTTTATTTATTATTTGAAAAAGTGTTACTCATTTATTTTCTTTTTTGTTTGATTATTAGGGTGTCATTTGGTATCAGCATGACTTCGTGCTTGCTCAACATCTAAGATTTCAAATAACACCAGCCCCAAATCAGGTTGTGCTTTTTTAAGCATCTTTGTTCCCCCGCTGCTGGCAATGTTTTAAAATGCAGGACATGGGTCAGGACAATGCAAAATACAGGAAAGGAATAGGTCAAATAGTAGGAAAAGGGTGTTTTTGTTTGGGAATGAATAAGCTTTATTGTGAAAAAAAAGCTGTCTTACAAATGAAAGAATCAAGTGATTCAGCAGGATAATGTTAATTAGCTCATGGAAGCAACACATGCTGCTTAGGTTTTGTTGCCAGGCAGTCGGATTGAACACCGATTTGACCAAGGACAGACTTGGGATACTTCCAGGGTTCAAAATTAATTTTTTTTCTTCCACCAGCCAAATGGCTGGTTATTGTTTAAATCTTTACCAGCCGCTTAATAGATAACCATTGTTTTTTTGGTTGGTGTTGAGTGAAGCAAATCTCCCATCCATTTACATATTTTACCAGTATTTGGCTAGTAGAAGGTGCTAATGTTGAACTCTACTTACAAGAGAGGGAAGGAAAGAGGACAGACCGGTAAGTGAGAGAATAAGAAATACACACTTAAACAAAAAAGAGCCATACCAAAAGATAAGGGCACATAAAGCTGTTCAAGTTTAAGAAAGGGAGCGAGAGGAAAGGTGGGAATCGTGCTTACTTAGGAAGTAAGCATAAGCACTTCTAATCCTCTCGCTTAATGAGCCGGCAGCTTGTGAAGAATGCACTTACAACAGCACACAGAAGTGTAGAAATTGAGAATGGAGGGACTGAGAATGAGACACCATTGCCCCAACAAGCACGTTGATGAGAGAGATGCTGTTAAAAAAAAAAAAAAATACTGGTCAACAAACAACTTGTTAGTGTTACCACATGGTACTAAGTAGGTGAGATATTTGCTCACGTGTGCGTCTGCTGCTGCTTTTGTTTTGCTTTGAGGAGAAGGTTACACAGGAAGTGACATTGTTGTAATCTCATGTGGGTCAGTCTACTTCATGCTACTCTACAGACATTTATTCTACTTGGAAACCTGTGAGTGCACTCGGAAACGGTACTGTCTATCTGAGGGATCTTAGTATTCATACTTTTTTTTGGTATGGAGTATTGATTTTAACAAACAGCTGGCATCTGTTCCGAAGAACTCAACCATTATCTTTGGTTTAAGAAGCGATGAGTTTTCCAAGCTTCCAATTCTTCCATAAAGTTGCCAATCTACAGTTTTATATGTCCTGTCATCACCTCAATGATAGCAAGTGCTCTCTGTGCTTAACCTTGTGTTGTCTTCCCGTCAACCATGAAAAAGAGGCATCGCTTTTTCTGACATTTTTGTCACTTTTCAATGTAATGGGTGCTGTTTTTGATGTTTTTTCCAAAGTTATTTGATATTTCTAATGTTGATATTTTCAGCTTTTTTTGAAGGCCCAATTTTTTGTGATGAAAAATCTGCAAATGGGTCCAATTTGACGCAAGGACAACATGAGGGTTAAAGGAGAATTCCGGTCAATTTCAACATGTAGCTCTGTTTGTAAATTAGGAGTGCCTACCCATGTGTAGTGATTCCTTCCGAGGGAACCCGTCGAATCTGACTGCAGTAGATGTGAAAGAAATGCATGAAAATTGTGCTGATTCAGCTCTGTTTAGTTCCTGTGTTGATACTGTGAGGAGTGCTTCGGGACCGTCTACTAACTACAACACAGAAAAGAGATACAAACATATTTAAAAAAATAAGCATATGCTTTTTATTTAAAACTAAGTCCTGTAGTACAACTAGCAGGACACAAGTTATAATTGAGGTATTAAAGTAAGTTTGAAGACACTACCTTATTTAATCATTAAATTGATAGCCTACATATCTTTGCTTTCTCTTTTCTGTGTTGTAGTTTATAGATGGTCCCTAGCACGCCCTACACCAGAACTTAACACAGCTGAATTAGCACAACTTTCACGCATTTATGTCACATCTACAACAGTCTGATTCACTCGGAAGGAATCACTTCACATGGGCAGGCACCTTTAAAGACATTTTGAACATGTTGAGAGGCTAAAAACACGTTTAAAACGTGCTCTGTTGAAGCCTGTTGGGTGCGAATGCTAGCAGAAGGATAACACGGTGTAGGCAGCACCGATTGTATACGTTTTTCTCGATAGTGAAAGCACTCCAAATTTACAGACAACAGAGCTACGTGTTGAAGTCGACTGGTATTCTGCTTTAACGTGCATGATTAAAGCTGAATTGCAGAAGTAGTTGTTGGAGATTGTTGATTGTGCAACTGTAGAACTTGTGGCTTCAAAATCCTTAGAGGAGTTTCTAGCGTGGTACAGAGCGAGGTAGCTCCCCTTTTTCATCATCTCCCTTGAACTGTTTCTGCCTCCTCCTTCAAGATTGGATGAATAGATTTTTTCCCCCCCGCTGGCTCTCTCCAGCTCTCAGATTTTCAAAATACGAAAGGGTATAAATGTCAAAAAAGAAAGCAACAGTTGGGCAATTGAGCTGTGGGTGTCTTTACTAGCCGTGACCTTGGCAGAAAGAGGAGTTTTGTAAAACGCTGAGAAAAGGGTCTGTCCCACATTCAGTACCACGGAAGAGCTGGAATCAAGAGACGGGGGGAAAAAAGAGAGATGGAGTGATATAAGAATCTCCCGTCTCCTTGTATCCTACAAAGCAGCGACCGTTACAGAGAAAGTCTTCCTTTACTGCTTGTCTGAAAGGAAGCAAGGGCAAATTAGAAATGTGATTCTGTCCCACTTCAGCTGTGTTTCTTTCATTGTGTCTGTCTGTGAAGAAGAGATGAGGTCTCCATGTGGAATGTGTGAGTCAGGAGCAGGAGGAATGGAAGGGGTCGATGAGGAAGAGGGAAGGATATCCTGCAGCCATTCTCCACGGGTTAATCACAGGAAATAAAGCCTGTATGCCAGACACATCTACACCACCACACAGTCACCACATCCTAAACCACTGTCTGGCTGACTAACTTCCTAGATGGCTGTCTGGGCCCAACCCGATCATGCTAGATTTTAATTGGATCTCAAAGCTATGATAACGGTTTGCGTGCTGTAGCAAATCAGTGAGGACCGGTCTGAATAGATCATGAGAGGCCTTTGTGTCTCTGAGCCACGACAATACCACCAATCTTCACGCCTTATGTTGCTAATACAACCGCACCATTGTACAATAACATAGAATGTTTTGAGGGTTGCACCAAACAATGATTTTCATGATTGATTAATCAGCATATTACATTCTTGATAAATCTGGTTATCATTTCATCAAAAAAAGAATAATAATTTCCAGAGTCTGAGGTGACATTTGAATAGCTTGCTTTATTTGAACAACAAGTAACACAACATACAATTTAAAAATATGTAATATATAATTACTTAACACAAAAAGAAGCCGCTAACCCTCATATAGGAAACACTGGAATCTGCAAATGTTTTGGCTTAAAAAAATGGCATGTATAAACCCAATATTAAGCTCTGGTAGCACAGGAGGAAACTGAGCTTTCAGACATTAAAACCAATGTAGAGGATGTCACTCCCTCCCCCTCTAAGCCAGTCTCTGCCCCGTCTAACTGTATAAAGATGATCGGCATGATATAGTTACACACTCAACTTCATTGGTCAAATGGGATCCTATTTTTTTTATCTTCAACAAGAATAGCGGAGAAATGGGCATTGCATTGTTTTGATATTTTGTAATTTCAGTGACTTCCAGCCTCCAATATCTTGTAAAACAAAAAGACGCCTTGAAAACCTATTGTGTTAAGCACACACCTTCTACTGTAGGCAACGTGGTTTAAATCGGCCGTGTGTGACCTGGTGACATCCTTGAGCTATATTTTTGTTTCCTACTTACACATAAAGCTAGCTTGGAGAGCTAAATGTACATGTTTATGTACTCTGACATATTTGACACACAAGGTTCCCAACGGTTGGTTTAAAAGCTGATATTTTTAGACACGCGGTGTAAATATTATTATGGTTTTCATTTCAATAACAACTTACGTTGCAGTCACTTTTTCGGGGCATTACACCAGCCTTGTATACAAACACGCAGCTTGTTATTGTTCAGTTCCCACACTGCCCTAAAACCAAGACCTGTTTTTGTGACTGACTGGTTTTTGTGACATGATTGTGTTTCTAAGAATTAGAGCCAGACTGATAAAGGATTTTTAAAGCCAATAACAATACAAATATTTGGTTATTTAAAAATCCAAAATCCTGCTATTTTTAAACAAATCATCCAGAAACGTGTAACAAAACATTAACAGATTTCCCTAACAGTAGTTATTTATGAGTTCTCACTAACATAATGTGATAATACATTTTTTTTATTGTCAAAACAGAACAGAGGAACATCAAAATATATTGAAGTTCTGATAAATAAAATGTATAAAAATATTAAACTTAAAGTCCGTTGAGCAAAAAGAAAAAGATCTGTTGCCAACAGGAACGTTGTAGAGCGCCCTCTGGTGGACAAACTGTGTAAACAGCGCTCATAACAAGGTTGATCGTACGTTTTTTAGTTCATTTTTTTAAATATTCATTCAAAATCATTTATCGGTCATTATAAATGATGCTGATGAATGAATATTTAAAATTAAATAAATAAAATGTAGTTATTATAAATGCCCGCCAATATATCGGTCGGACTCTACCATGAATTGGTTTATTTTGGTTCAGCTGTGTTTTTTTAGGTTTAAGGCAGTGCTCACTGAGCTGACCTAGAATGATATGCCAACTCTAGTACCATGCAGGTCGTCTGGCAAACAAATAACAAGGAATTGCGCACACACACACACACAGTGAACTAAATACTTAACACACACTTAGAAACTCTCAGAGGCTGGGTCAATACGAGCGTTGCTTTCTGGTTCCTCAAAGATGATGTGGCAGAAACGGCATCCTGCCACAGCAGTTTGTGTGTGTGTGTGTGTGTGCGGTGATCCTGACACTAGCCTATACTTTAGTGCTCATTCTTGTCTGCACGTCCCATAACCTTTCCTGCTCATTACCATCCTCTGGCATTCATATATTACACCGACCAGCATTCTTCCTCCACACAGTTTTTATGTGCACCAGCTTACTTATTTATACCAGCCTACACACCGAGAGATCATTTACATATTTGTGTGTGTTGGCATTTAGTTCATAATTATTTTATCTTTTGCAGTATTATGTGCCAAGAACCTCGCAAAGAAAGACTTCTTTCGTAAGTATCTATATTGTGGTCATTTTCATGTGCATGTATTTTGCATGCGTTATGACGACTGGTATATATGATGAGATGATTGTGTTCAATGTGGCTCTGTGCGTGCCATCAAAACCAACACTGTAAACATATTGGCAATGGTGGCATTGTTGTTTTGTGTCATGGTCATATTGAATTCCACGTTGTCTTCATACTCACTTTCACAAGTTTCACCATGCTATGTTAAATTATACAATACCAGCTACCAAACAGAATATGCTGTTATTGGGTTAGAGGCCTGCTAATCTGCTAAATGTCTGCAGTAGAAGAAAGCTTAGCTTTGTTCTGGAGATATGTTATCTGCAGTTCTTGGGCCAAATTAGATATTTTTAATACTTGGATATTATCTTATTTTTGATTCAGTGCGGTGGATGCAAACAATTAATTGTAGCTGTGTTCGTGCAGGCCTGCCAGATCCATTTGCCAAGGTTGTGGTGGACGGATCAGGTCAATGCCACTCTACAGACACAGTCAAGAGCACACTGGACCCCAAATGGAATCAGCACTACGACCTGTGAGTTTCCAAAAACACACTCACAACA
>NC_048421.1:3786902-3806902 GCF_013103735.1 Etheostoma cragini | reverse complement strand
ACCAAGCTTCTCTGTGAGATTTGGACATTTGTTAACAATGCCGTGGTTGTCTGTAGGGAGTGGCTGTACCTGCTGTGTCATGAAATGTTGAACCCCTATTACGGCCTGTTCCAGTACTCCACAGACAATATCTACACACTACAGATCAACCCCGACTCCTCCATCAACCCTGTGAGTGCCCTCAAACACACACAGATTACTTTTTGGCCAAAATGAATAAGTGGATTCTCTCTGACCCTTTGTGTCTGTCTCTCTGTCTGTGTTACTTTCTTTCAGGACCACCTGTCATATTTCCACTTTGTGGGCCGTGTGATGGGCCTGGCTGTTTTTCATGGTCACTACATCAACGGGAGCTTCACGCTGCCCTTCTACAAACAGCTGCTAGGCAAACCCATCCAGCTCAACGACCTGGAGACGACCGACCCGGAGTTGCACAAGAGCCTTGTCTGGATATTGTGAGCCAATGCACTTGCTCTCAAAATCAAGTCAATCTGACAGCAAAAAGCTTTTCATATTGAAGTATGATCCCTTTCATAGCTATGGACAGATGTCCCGTGTTTACCTTGTTTTAATACTCTGTGTGCAGAGAGAATGACATCACGTCAGTCCTCGACCACACTTTCTGCGTGGAGCACAACGCCTTTGGGAAGTTCTTGCAACATGAACTCAAACCTAATGGCCGCAATATCCCTGTCACTGAGGAGAACAAAAAAGAATACGTCAGGTAAGAACAGTGAGACAGTTATGTACCATCTTTTACGTGGGTGTTATTCAAACTATGCTCTTGATACAGGGTGTAAACAATGTACTGTCTTGTTGGCAGAATGGGCTACAGTACACAATGCCTTTTGACAGTTTATAACCGTGTACTTATTTGGCCTGCACTGTGTGTGTGTTTGTTTTTTTCAGACTTTATGTAAACTGGAGGTTTATGCGTGGAATTGAAGCCCAGTTTCTGGCTCTACAAAAGGGATTCAGTGAACTTATCCCCCAGCACCTCCTCAAACCTTTCGACCATAAAGAACTTGAGGTACATGTGCTGTCCAGCTCTTCATTTGCCATACATGTTGTTGTAAGGTTAAAAGTTTGAATTCATTATTTTAGCAATGACACCGCTGCTTCTTCTTTATCTACTGCGCTCATCCTCAACCCCTGCCCTGCTTTCTCAAACCTCCCTTTTTCTTACAGTTAATCATTGGTGGACTGGGAAAAATAGATCTTGCAGACTGGAAGACGAACACCCGCCTGAAGCACTGCACAAGTGAAAGCAACGTGGTGCGGTGGTTCTGGCAGGCAGTTGAGGCCTTCAGTGAGGAGAGGAGGGGGCGCCTCCTGCAGTTTGTCACAGGCTCCACCAGGGTCCCCTTACAAGGGTTCAAAGCGCTGCAGGGTGGGTCAGAAACCACACACACACATACTGTACTCGCATCAATCACCATGTTTATTTGAGGCTAACAGGTGTGCTTATTCAATTTATCTCTCTTCCTGAGGATTGATATGTCTCCCACATACTCGCAGTTCCTAGCAAAAGACAATTACAGCAAAGGCTTTCAGGAAAATTCCAGGAAACAATCCCTACTATGTTAGAGCCTGATTATTGTACAGTTTTGAGGACATTTAACTTTTGTATACACATCCTCACAAGAAAATATAGAACACGGAGATGTGCTAGATACTTACAGACTTCATTCAGGGCTACAACTAACTATTATGTTCTCATCAATTAATCAGACTATTTTTTCAATTAATCTGTGAATTGTTATATCTATAAAATGTCAGGAAATAGTGAAAAGCTGAAATCCTAAAGAGTCCTGTTTTGTCCGGCAGTCCAAAACAGAAAGATATTTGGTTTACTATCAAGTATGATAAACTAAAACATCCCATTTTCCCATTTGAGAAACTAGCAAATGTTTGGCCTTTTTGCTGAGACGATTTATCGATTATCCAAATAGTTCCCGATTCATTCTCTTGTCGATCGACCTTAACAACTCATCAACCAATCGGCACAGTTGTAGATTAAATGATACCCTCTTTGCTTGTAGGGATGTAGCAATTAATTGTTTTACCCCTATTCAAGATTCATTATGTGTTGAGAATGAGTCTTTATTCGACGTTGTTCGACACACTCACAGCCTGCAGCTGCAGATTGTTCACTTTACCCACAAAGGATTTGAATTTTAGTTTACAAAACCATTTCAGTTAAAACCAGAATGGATCTAAATTGAGAAAATATAACTTGTATCACAAGATATGTTGTAACAGGAGGTTTGGGTCAGGAACTGGGCAGCCGCTTGTGATGCCCAGCATGAACCAAACACTACAGTACAAATGCTTGTCTACACACTTTTAGAAGTTCTCACCTGTAGTTACTTACATTACATTAGCACGCCTCTAAGTTTGAGATTTGATGTGAGCTTTTATTACTTAAAGATTAAGTGTTCTGTTCTCCAGAGTAGAGCAGTGATAACTAGAATGTATGTGTGTAAGGTTCTACAGGTTCTGCAGGACCAAGGCTCTTCACCATCCATTTGATAGACGCCAACACAGACAACCTGCCCAAGGCTCACACCTGGTAAGGACACATAAAAGACAAAGATGCAGGTTTCGCTTAATATATTTTGCAGCAAGAGTCGGGTTCGATGTTGCTAATTATCCTTTTTCTGTCTCTAGTTTTAACCGGATAGACATCCCTCCCTACGAGTCTTACGAGAAGCTCTATGAGAAACTGCTGACGGCTGTGGAGGAGACCTGCGGCTTTGCTGTGGAGTGAGGAATCCACAAGCAAACCAACAGTCACACTTGCGCTTGCACTTGCACACAGACTATTTGACATTTTACATATATACACACACATCAACGGAATATCAAGTATACGCGGAGTATACGGAGCGGCCAAGCACGCAGTCTCACACGATCTCTTGCCACCTCTTCACCACCAAACTGTTGGAGGTTAAAGGAGGAAGCACAGCGGGAGAGCAAAGGATTTAAAAACAAACACAAAAAACAGACAAAAAAATAAAGTATTTTAAAAATGTTCAAACGTTTTGAAGAAGCATTTTTATCCTATAGTTTTAACGAGCTATGATGTCATTCTTCCGAATGTCTACCGCCACAGCGAATTTGACTCCCGAGACACTCGAGTCAACGGACAGAATCGGCCATTCACATGCGAGCCTGCAAACAGAGACCTTTTGAAATCAGACATGAAGGACACGGCAGAGACTGATTGTCTTTCTGTCCAACAAGCTGATTGATTGACTAGTATTCATGCTTCATGTTTAACCACTGTTGTGTATCAGAACGTGTGCATGTACATGTGATTGTGTGAGTGTGTGTGGTAGTGAGTGAGTGTGTGAGTGAGTGTGTCGGACATGGCACCCCGTTACGATGTAAAAATGATCAAATGAGCCTGCTCCTATGTTAGCTAACATTTTTTATCTCTTCCATTTGTATCTGCGACCACTCTGATCCACTCTGATATTTTATTATTTATTACTAAGTGATTACTGACCAAGCTGCTATATGCTCTACAGAGAGCCCACACTAATCTCTAAATCACCCCCTCTACCAGAGTTGAAGGGTCAATTCACTTGCAATTCAAGTAATCCACAAAGTGGGTTTTTATTGAATTTCGTTTTTTTTTAACATTCATATTATTGCGGAGAAATGCTCTTGTCATTGTATGAAAAACTGTTAGTGTTTTGGTGTTTGAAATACCATGTTACCTTATTTCAAGTGAAAGGGATTGATCCTCCCTGCCGTAATTTTGAAATCTAACTCCACTGACGTTAGGGAGAGGTCCGAGGGCTTGAACTAGATATTTAACTAAATGAGCTTTGAGGATGGAAAGAAGGAGTCAGCTTCAGGAATTCTTTGGTTGTATGTGACATGTATAATAAAATCTCAAAACTTTCTTACATGTTTCATCATCCATTTCACCATCTATTTTTTTTCTTTCCTTTGTGGCCCTGATGTTTTTCTGCCCATCTTTTTCACCTTAGCGTAGATGTTAGAAAAGTAGTCCTCCTCAAGACAACCATGAATGAACAAAGTCTCTTTGCAGTCATTACTCCAACAAAGTGAATTAAATCAAAAACCTAAATGTTGAGCGACTAATGTGCAAAGCGTTGGGATTTGTTGTAGATTATTGAAGACTGTTAAGCAGTATCATTTCAATTTATAGGTTCTGAGTTCACTGTGTAATGGATGCAAGAGTATTGTAACTTACTATGTACTAAACATTTATGAAAAAATACATTGTAAATAAGATTATATTAAAAGAAATTAAATTGAAAATACATTCATGTTGTGTCATTATTCTTTCTCTGTATATAAGACTATCCAAATAAATCAAGAGATCTCTAAAAAGTAAATTTACCTAATAGTTATTCTCTTAAATTGTCTGTATGTAATGTTGGTCTCACACACTCATAGAATACTTTATCTTGACATACATACTGAATCACAGGGTCGGTCCCTGCAAGCGCCTCGTGCTGATTATACATCCCATAGAACATTCATGTGGATTTTTTTTTAGTATCTTTTATTTTATTGTCTATATTAGTAATGTGGATTTATTATTTTATCATCCCATTTAGGTATGTGAATGTTTTGTGTGATGTCTTTAAGCTACTGGGAACTTGAGTTTCCCCTTGGGGATCAATAAAGTAGCTACAGTTGTGTTCAAATTAATATCAATCCAACATCACTAACCTCATAAATCATATTTCTTGGTAGAAGTGATATTTCTACATGGCAAATAATTTACTTGCAAGTGTTGAATTCAAGCCACAGTACACTGTGAAGACAGTAAAGCACGGTGGTGCAAAAAAACCTTGTTGTGGGGATGTTTCTCATACTGTGGTGTTATTTATACCAAGGATCATGGATCAGTTTCAATACATCAAAAATACTTGAAGAGGTCATGTTTCCATATGCTGAAGAGAAAATGCCTTTGAAATGGGTTCAACAAGACAATGACCCAAAACACACCAGTAAGCGAGCAAAGCCTTGGTTCCAGATGAACCAGATGGATGTTACAAAGCGGCCAGCCCAAGCCCTGGACCTCAATCCCATGGAAAACTTGTGGGGTGACATCAAAAATGCTGTTTCTAAAGGCAAAACTCAGTAATGCAGAGGAATTGTGGAATGTAGTTCAATTGTCCCGGGCTGGAAGACCTGTTCACAGGTGCCAGAAGTCGGTCGACTCCATGCATCACAGATGTGAAGCAGTTCTCAGAAATAATGGTTATGCAACTAAATATTAGTGCGGTGATTCAAAGCAAAGCAAACCCTTGAGACATTGTTTTAAGTTTGTACAGTAAATGTTTGAGTTTGCAAACATAAAAAATGCAAAATACTGCTTTTTTTAACAGCGTAATATTCCTTTTTCATCACTTTTTGTAAAGGTAGAATACAAACTTGATCAACTTTGGTCATGTTTTGATTTGGAATCGAATGTGCAATGCATTGATATTATGGAATTAAAAGTGATTCTAAGGATTTTGAACATTATTCACTTTTTTAAACACACTGCTATTATTCTCAACACAACTGTGTGTATGCATGTATGTATATATATATATATATATATATATATATACTGTTTGTGTTTGTGTATGTATATACAACCTTAACATATCATTACATCAATGTAATATTTCATCATCCTTTTCAGCAGTAGCCGAAATCAGCAGGAGCCGAAATCTGTACCAAAGTGTGCAGTAATTTTGACATAACTGGATGCTTTTTGGTGTGTTTTATTAGTAAAACATATTTAATAGCCTTTGGTGATTCTTTTAGAACCATATTTTTCGTGACTCTGCTGTTATTTCTCTTTCTTTTACGTGAGACCTTAGCAACTCAGGAATTAATTTCTGTACATATACATCTATGTCCTCTTCCTAAAGCCTGACTGCAATGCCGAGGATGTGCTCGACCTTAGGACTACATTTCCCAGAGGTCCCACTGTATCTACGTAGCTCTTACCGTACGCGTGACGTCATTGCTGGTCTTGTTTTGGCAGTTTGTTTCGATATTCACGGATTGTCAGTCCACCAAGGAGACGTTTTGTATACACGAAGCTGCGGTATTGTACATTTCTGCACGTGTATTTTTCATACTTTGATATCAGAATGAACATAATTGGTTTGAAGCAATGTTACGGAAAGAAATCGTGTTCAGAAGTGAGCTAACTACTTAATCTTCTAACGGGAGCTAGCCAGCTAGCAAGCCAAGCTACTTAACATTAGCTTAGCTGAAAATGGTTTGTTCTGTGTCTGCGCGGAAATGATCGATTGCTGTTCTCACATGTGGGTTTTTATCTGCTGCATCTCAAACTTTAAGCTAATGTTACAGTGTTGGGGATGATGTCACGATGGTGAATAAAACGCAAGTTCATATAGCTAGTATTGCAACTTAGCCAGTCTCTGTTCGCAGTGTTAGCGTTTGCAGTTTAACAACATATGTAACGTTGCATTGATGCAGCTAATGCCAACTTTGATCAGATCCAGCTAGCTAGGGCAACTACAACTGGGTTAGCAAGTTAAGTTGACAGAGTGTATGTTTCAAAACATTCTTGTGGGATCAGGTTGGCTAACACTTTAAATAAACTTTCAGTTATCTAGCTAATGAGTATTAAGCTAGTTGGTGACTCCAACCCTACCCCCTGGACTCTGCTCCCCATGCGTTAGCTAGATTTCGGTTTTATCTTAAGCTTCCTCCTTCTTTAACGTTAGCTAGTTCTCTTTTGCTAACATGCCAGTTAAGCTGACCGTTGGATATATTCACATATACAGTTATAGTTGCCTTGGTATTTACCAACTCTTCTCTTGCCTGGGTGATGTCAAGTTACTTATTTCAAAAGTGAAACCATTGTGGAAAGACCAGGGAATTCCAGCACTTTAAGTGTGTGTGTGTGTGTGTGTGTGTGTTAGATGCTATGATTGAGCAGTGAGCTGGTAAGTGTAGTCACAATGGCAGATGGAGGCAGTGATGATGACGTCATTCACCTGGCAAGCTTCAACATCCACCGGAGCCAAAGTGAGACACCTTTTCATACAGTTTGTTAATGTAACAGGGATATTTTCCAGTGTTATTTTGAGACTGGGGGTAATCGTAACTTCTTGAAATGCTTTCCTTGTCATATTGGTTTAATATCAGCATTTAAAGCTAAACCAAACTCTGGTTTTCCTGAGAGACAATGTGAAGTATACCTATTTATAATGCAGATAAGTACAAACAAATATATCCACCTGACCAATAAATTAGTCTGATATTAGATTGTTGTGAAGAAACAAGTTGGGTTGCAGTATTTTGTCTGTGGTGACATTCATGGGGGAAAAAATGCTGTATTAAAGTTTTTCTCTATTTTGTCCACACAAAAATTGAACTATGGAACTACTGAATTAACAACAAGCCTCCAGACTGCTCCCAGCACGATTCCATTGTTTTCAATTAAATATAAATTATAAATTAACCAGGACAGAAATCTTAAAGGTGCACTGCCACACGTATTTCATTACATTGTGGTAATGTCTGAAGTTTTACCATGGACTCTGTAACATTTCTTGTGAAAAAAAAATACCGTGGTGACCTTGTTTCAAGCCATTCTAGCGTGGTATAGAGAGCCTGCATTAGGACTCAGATCACTTCTCATTAATATTCAACAAGCTAAGCTGCTTTACTCTGATTGGCTAGACAATGATTTCTCCTCTTATTTCTTTTCAGTGGCTAGAGCTGACAGAGGAGGTAACAGTTCATTTTCACATTCACGACATAACACAAACACACATGGACCTAACATATTTCCAAAAATGCAAGTAAAATGGTTTTGTGCGGCAGGGCACCTTTTAAGGATTGCCAATTTTAAGACGTAAATATTGCATTACATGTCATTTAGCTGATACTTTTATCCAAAGCAACTTACAATTGCTATAAATCAGAGGTTAGGTGTTAGTGTCTTGCTCAGGGACACATTGGTTAATGTATCGCAGTGGGAATTAATCCCAGACCTCCCACACCGAAGGCGTGGGTCATATCCGCTCTGCCGTCACCACCTCAAATAGCCACACACTATACACATTTGTGATATTTACATTACACTGTGACTGTGTAGGCCCCCGTTCCCGTAAGAGGGAGCTCATCACCATTTCTGATGACTCTGATGAGGAGCCTATGACTCTGGTACCTGGCAGCCCTGTTTTAGTCCCGGACGACGCAGATGATGACGACGTCAGCATATTGGAGGTGACGGATAAACCCTGTTCTTGGAAAAAGAGACTTGATATTTGAAATTTGCCTGCTACTTGTATAATAATTAAACGTTTTAGACATGCTTAAACAGGGTCCAAAATTAACGTTTTGGTCCACTAGCCAAATTAACTAATGACCATTGTTTTTGAATCAAATCTACCCGCCACTGACATATTTTACCAGCATTTGGCTGGTAGATGATGCTAATTTTGGACCCATGGCGTAAACATGTGTTTTTTTAGACAGTTAATACAGCGATTCTCAGACCACACAAACAATTCTGTAGGTTTTCTGCAGATAAAAAAAGAAAACACATTCACAAACCAAGCTGAAAAACAGTTATGCAGATTTGCATTGTGGGTGACCACTGAAAACTGAAACTGTAAAAATAAATTTATAAAAAACATTCCACTTGCCATAGCAACAGAAGTAACAACTTTGTTTCCATTCATTCATCAACTTTTGTCTTTTGCCTCCTGTGTTTTCCTGCAGCTGAAAACACCTGCACGCAGACATGTGATCCGCCCAGCAGCAAAATGGAGTGGGGCCTCGCACAACCTAATTCAAGTTGTAGGTCATAGTAGCGCAACCTCTGGGGTTCCCCCAGTGGACCCTGGTTCTGCTCCCTCTACCTCCAGAGATGCCAAGGCGAACTCCTCCGCATTGCGGCCAGCCATACGGACACAGACACCAGTGCAGTCTAGCACATCTGCACACACACAGCCACAACCTGGCTCTTCATTACACACACTGTCTCAGCCAAAACTTAACACAAACTCGCAGCAACAGGACGGTACGTTAGCACACACAAAAGTGGAACTCCATGCGGTTCCTATCCAAACCCCATCTACCTCCACAAATGCCAAGGCTAGTGCCAGCACATCCAGCACACCTATACCAGTACTTCATCAGCCTCAGCCCAGCACATCTGGACCCATACAGCCACACGCTGGCTCTTCAGTACGCCTAACGGTGGAGCCCCAGGCAAGTACCTCCACCAGTGCCACACACTACTCTTGTGCGGTTGCATCAAGTTCCTCTAAAAACACTCAAGAAAAGGCTAGTACAAGTACTCATTCACAAGACAATCATCAGGCCAGTACTTCATCTGCACAGTCACAGTCTGGCACACAGCCCAGTACGTCCACACAGCTCCAGCCCAATGGGACCGCCACCCTACAGCCCCACCTCGTCCAGGTGAAGGAGGTGAAACTAGTCATTCTTCCCCAGCAGCCGAGCACCCAAGTCTCTGCTCTCCTAACTCAACCCCAGCAGCAGCAGCTCAGATCCCAGAACCCGCTGCAGTCTGGGTTACCCAATCGCATGCAGGGAAATCTCATTCAGATTGAACCACGGCCCCTGGCCCAGGCCCCTGCCCAGCCTCCGGTTCAGGCCCCCCAACCCCCTCAGGTGATACCGGTGATCCCCCCCGCAGTGCTAATAGCTGCCGCCCCAGAGAGACTAGGGCCTCCAGAAGCAGGTCACCGGATCATCCTGGGCAGCCAAGCGCCTGGGGTGGCTGTTCCCAATCCTCCGCCACAGGCTGGTACCTCTGGTGTGGTCCCACCAGCTCGCAGCCTCCACATCAGGATGCCTAACGTGAACTCTAATCCTCCAGCTCCCACAGCTTCAGTCCTTACCTTCACCCGCAATGGGGGAGAGGCTTGTCTTGTTCTGGCTCCAGAAAGGGTCAATCCAGCCCCTGTTCTGGTTGCTGTCCCTCCTGCGCCAGAGGACATTCCCCGTATAGAGGATGCAAGGCCTGGTCCCTCTGCACCACAAGGCAGAGAAGAGCCCCTTGTTAGAGCCCTTCTGACTGGTGTTGTGAGTATCACATTAAGCGGTGTATGCATTGGTTTGGTCTGCATGTCTATTATCATCACGTTAATTGATTTGAATTGTCGTAGATCAGTAACCATGTTAGATAATCACGAGTTCAATATTAACCAACATAAACGTGATTGTGATTTTTTTCCCAATAATCAAGCAGCTCTAAATTGTGGTGTAAACTCTGCTCTCACCGCCTCTGTCCCAACTACGTTCCACCTGTTCAACTCTTTGCGTTGCCTCTACAGTTGGATCTCTTCCCAGATGTCCAGGAAGCCTATGTAGCAGAACTGATCCAAAAGAATAATGTGAAAGACTTGAATGTGTAAGAAGCAGCAACCTTTTCTTTTCTCGAGTACTTCATATTAAGTAATAGTGAGTAATTCAACATCCCAGGAATACCTGATAAGGTTTCTAGATTTGCTGTATCCGTTGTACTTGTGGTGAAGTTGAATGTGTTTTTCTACCTCAGGTTATTCACATCTAGTTAACTTTCCTTTATTAACCTTTATTACAGCTTAAAGGTCAATTCCTGTTTTTTCATTTCAAGGATTTAGTGATCAACTTGACTTAATAGTTTAACTAAAAGTATTACCCTGTTTTGAAATGCTCAGAATATTTCTCTCTAATGAAGAGGTTTGACCGAATTAGGTGATTGATGTATATGTAATAGGTCACTGTCCCAGATCTGTACACTTGAAGTTGTTCTGTGTAGGTTCTTAGGTGTTGGAAGACCATCATACCTTATAACTGTGTGTATGTCTGTACAAGCTTGTTTACATGCAGCTCCCCTTTGCTGTTTTTCCAGTATCTGTAACCTGCTGCTGGAGAACCCAGAGTATCCAAGAGGGGATACCGCAGCCGCCACAGCAGCTCCAACTAGCATCCTACTGGAGTCTGGAGACACCCAGACAGAGGTGTGTGTGTGTGTGTGTGTGTGTGTGTGTGTGTGTGTGTGTGTGTGTGTGTGTGTGTGTGTCTGTGTGTCTGTGTGTGTCTGTGTGTACACTGAACTTGAGTAGGATGCACTTGAGTTTAAGTAGGATGTAGTTGTGTGGAGTAATATGAAGTAATTAATCAGTTGAAAGTGTGATTTATGCTTCTGTGTTAAATCTACACCGTTGGTACGTACGTGGACACACGGACCCTACGCCGTAGCCCGATGGGCAACTCACAAAAAAAAAAATGTAACTACACGTTGCGGCGATGCACATTGCTACACCGTGGCTTGGACGCGTTGCATTTCCCCCGACTCATTTAAGAGGGTTAACTTTTCCTCCTACAGATTTCTCATCTTGATCACAAAGCACAGGGGAGACACTTTGTTTCCCTCACTATGCCTCTGGAGTCTGCTCCGAAGCTAATCCCCGTCACTATCACTCTCCACCACACACACACACACACACACACACACACACACACACACACACACACACACACACACGCTGGCCCTGGTGTTCTCCTAAGGAGATTGACGCGCACAAAAATAAAGTTCAGGCCACGGCAAAAGCTCTGCGCGTAGCCTCTGGAGCCCATAAACCACGCTTAAGAACATTATGTGCAGTGTGCATGTAAACTGAGGAACTGGAAGTGCATTAAAGGATAGATTGTTCTTCTTTACATAATTAAGTCAATCAAGCCTACCAAACAAACGTACTAATAGAGCTTTTTTTTAGGGTTGTCAGCTGATTATGACTGGGCTGTTGTTAGGCAGAGAGAATGAATTTACTGAAAAATGGACCATGGAAAGGAGAAACAGAGTAACTTTACCTCTATTTTTCTTTTCCTAAGGAAACTTTGCAGAGTATTATACACACACACACACACAGAACTTCAGTCTACCCTACAAAGACAAACGCACAGTTATACAATGTTATTTTCCATTGTTGTTATGATGACTCCATACCCGTCTTTAAATCTGAAATCTCAGTGTCTTGGTACTTGATTTATTAGTCTTTTATGGGTCTTTTTTAGGTGACCGAGGACCTGTTTGACTATACCAAACTGGGCCCGGTGGGACCTGAGGCCGTGATGCAGGCTGCCGACTTGCTCATGGCAGATTTCCGGATGCTCAGTTGTCAGGACATCAAATGGGCCCTCAATGCTCTGAAGGGACACTATGCAATCACACGCAAGGTACCTGCGGCCTCCTAGTACACCGTGTCTCCTAGGAATGCAAGCACATTTCAACCCTTTCTCTACTCTCTAGCTGTCTTTTACAAGTGTTCTTTAACTCCCGCTCTCCCAGGCCTTATGTGAAGCTCTGAAGAAGTGGCAAGATTCAGGCGACCCCTCAGGAAAGAGACGACGGAACAGAGCCTCCTCCGAGCGCCGCTACGTTGATTTCCATTTTGGACACGGTGAACAAACACTTTCACTTTTCTTTGCGCACACGCGGCTGCTGAGAACAGCATGTGTGTACGTTGTGTGCCTTCTTGTTTTGTTCCAATACACGCTCCTTTTAAACACCCGGTGTTTGTTAATAATGGTGCTATTCTTTCATTCGCATGGGACGATTTTTTGTCTCTGGTCAGAAATCTGTTTTAGTTTACTATTAGTGTAGCTGATTTTAAACCTACTGCTCTGCATGAGGTGTCTCACTATGTTTCCTGTGTCCAACAGATTCAGTGACGTTTCACAAGAGGATGTATTTCTTGGAGAGTGACCGACGCTACTGCAGGACGTACAACTGTCTGGAAGCCTCTGTGCAGAAGGAGCTTTCGTTCTATCAGCAGAAGGCCAAGGAATGGGCGGAGGTACAAACACACACACACACACACACACACACACATACACTTTTTTCTTTTTTTTCTGTGAAAGTAATTTTTGATTTATTACACAATGTATCTCTGTCACGCAGTATTACATTCACGCCTACAGACTTTATGCAATTTAATTTAGTTTTCTTTATTATATTCAGGGTTCGTACGGGTGCTTGAAATCCTTCAAAATGCTTTAATTTTGATGTTGTGTTTTCAAGGTTTGAAAAGTGCTTGAATTTTGGATATAATTCTTGAAAATGCCTGAATTTGTATTTGATTTTTGCAACCCGTTCAGTCAAAATGTTATGATATATTACGTCAAAAATGGCGTCTGAGCACGAGCTGTCACAGACCGTGGTAAAGTTGGTTTTATATTGGAAGGTCAAACTCCATAATAGATTTTTTGAATGTGTCTAATAGCCAGCATCCAATATAAAACCAACTTAACCACGGTCTGTCACAGCGAGTCTGAACGGCGGTGTGGCAGCCCTGCATCCCGGCAAGTATCCCTGGGAATATGAGATGACTCAAAACATAAAAAAAACTGTATACAGACGTTGTCCAGTGCTGCTTAATTAGCATATGCAACATTTCTTTTATCAGAGAATGTAGTAGTCTGACTTATACCTGGCTCTGCTTACCAAGAATAGCTGCTATTTGAGAGAATATATATTTGAATTATTGCATTGCACTTATTTATATTTATACTTGTTTGATATTTGTTTCAGGTTTTCAGTACTTGTACCATTCTTTTAGTTTATTTTCATAGCTGGGTCAAAATGGATATCATATTGTTGCTGCATACTATAAACTGAATCTGCTTTCAGGTGTAGCACTCCTAGTTTGAACACAGGTTTACTGAACTTCTCTATCTCTCTCTCTCTCTCTTTCTCTCTCTCTCTCTCTCTCTCTCTAGCACGAGGACTTCCTCCTGGCTCTGCAGGTCAACGAGGATGAATACAAGAAGGTAGAAAGCACGCATACCTTAACAAAACTGATGTAGCCTTCACAATGGTTCATACTACGTTATTTTGTAAAAAAAGAAAATGGTTTCTCCACAGAGTTTTCAAAAAATGTATTTTCACAATGCAGTAGGTACTAACACATTTACTATAAAAAACATACTTCCATAGGCATTTGGTGTGCTTGTTTGAGGTAGTCTTGTCTAGTAATTCCCAAGGCAGCTGCTGATTTATTTTTAATTTGTATTATTCTGACTACACCTAGGACCTAAAAGAAATTAGGAAAATCCAACCTTTTAAGGACACCAATTTTCTTTGGTAATGAATAAAGTATTGTAAATAAATAAATGTTCTTCCTTAAAATACACGGGGCATGAGTGTACACATCCCTATGTTAAATTCCCATACAGGCAGGCACATTTTTATTTTTAAAGGCCAGTTATTTCATGGATCAGGACACTATGCATCCCGATAAAGTTCCTTTGGCCTTTGGAATTAAAATACCCCCCCCCCCCCCCCCCCCCCCCCCCCCCCCCCCCCCCCCCCCCCCCCCCCCCCCCCCCCCCCCATCATCACATACCCTTCATCATACATAGAGATTGGCATGGTGTTATTTCAGTTAGCTTAATAGCTGGTTGGATTTGCATTGAGAGATGATCCTATGGAAAGTCCCAAGTCCCTGAGAGCAATTTACTAGTTACAATGTAGACTATCCTTGTAGGTTTATTTTACTTCTCAGTCCCTTGAGTACCACAAGGCACTTGACACTTTTAATAATTCTCAAAAGACGATCTCTTAAAGAATGTATAGAAGTTTGAGCTCCATTAAATATCTTTATGTCCGATTCTTTCTCCAGGACGGCCAGCTGATCGAGTGTGGCTGCTGCTACGGGGAGTTTGCGTTTGAGAAGATGACGCAGTGTTCAGACGGCCACCTGTTCTGCAAAGAGTGCCTGGTCAAATACGCTCAGGAGGCAGTATTTGGCTCCGGAAAGGTACACACACACACACGCACAGTTTTTATCTCCTATTTGAACAGGATCATAATGTTGACAACTATAACTGATTCTTCTGTAAAACCTAATGTCTTCCTGAGCTGGAGAATTCAAAACATGTGACAGTAGAACAAATGTTAGTTACTGTACTTACATAATGACATAGTGGGAAAAATGCAGCACGAGTTGTGTATTGCCAGCCGCGTGTGTGTGTGTTTTCAAAGTATGTACAATATTGTATTTTGTTTAATTTCAAAACTCGGCCAATATTGTTCAGGTTTCAAGTCTCTTCAGGCTTTTTTGTTTTTTTAATCTTGATTTACACACTTACATAAGCACTGAAATGAGTACATAAGTAAATTATTCTGTAACACTATGTCATAAAACGTGGCAAGAAATAATGTGACATATACAAGATTTGGATTACAGCGTAAAAAAAAATAGTGTCGTGCTTTAAATACATACAGAGTTGTCGGCTCATTTGGTTCGCCCGTAATCCAATAATAATGCAGTTCTGTAATACATCCTCTCTGGTGCATCTTTATGAGACCATAGACCACATTGTTGTACTGGATTGCATTTTAATGAAAGGTGTTTAATATTGTCCGTCTACTTTGTACACTGTGTGTATCTGCATACGTGTGTTGGAGTGTTGGCTGAAGCTGGTTGTGAACTAGAGCCCGACCGAAATATCGGAGGGCCGATAGTATCGGCCGATATTAGGCATTTCCCAGACTATCTGCAATTATAACGGCCGATTTATAAGACAAAAAAGAAAAGAAGAAAATAACGTGTTAAAAAAAAAAAATTAATTCATCAAAATCCTTCATAATGTCAAGTAAATAATTCTGATAAATGAATATTTAAAAAATAGAATAAAAACATACGGTCAACCGTGTTATGAGTGTTGGCGTTGCCCAGTTTGTTGGCAATAATTTGTTGTTTTTTTTGTGTTTTTGTTCAAAGGACTTTAAGTTTCATAGCTTAAGTTTGTATTTTTATTTATCAGAACTTTAATATAGTTTGGTGTTCCTCCGATCTGTCTATTTTAGTGAGAACTCAGTACCCTACAACTCACTACAAATAACTAATACTAAGGAAATCTGTTTGTTTAGTAACATGTTTCTGGATTATTTTTTGTTAAATATGAATGTCGGCCAATGTATTCGGATACCGGATTTTTTTATTAACCAAATCTCGGCATCGGCCTTAAACCCTTTTATCAGTCGGGCTCTATAGTGAACGCACCTGTACATTTGTAATGGTGTGCGTTGATGTTGCAGTCGGAGCTGAGCTGCATGGAGGGGGGCTGCCTGTGCTCCTACCCGGTGTGTGAGCTGGAGAAGGTCCTCCCAGAGAACATACTGTGTAAATACTACGAGAGGCAGGCGGAGGAGGCGGTCGCTGCCACCTGTGCTGATGAGCTTGTGCGGTAAGCGTTTGGGGGTGGGTGAGGAGGTGCGTGCATGTTTGTGCATGTGTGTGCATGTGTGTATTACGCTTGTCTTGTATCTAAACTCTCTACTCTATGTGGTTAAAATGGATTACACTTAGAAATGTACACCTTAGAAATGGATTCTCTTTACAACATTTATTGTTGCACACATTTTTTATTTCATGATATTTAGAGCTTTTATAGAACACAAGCAATTCCTTCAAATCAACCAAAAAATGTATTGGCAACAATTTTGATAGTCAATTAATTGTGTAAATCGTGAAAATAATCAGCAGATTAATCGATAATGGAAATAGTTGTCTATTGCAGCCTTAATCCTTTATGATTGCCAGTAAACTCTAAATCTCACTAAGTCTCACTTGTACCCGGACAAGTACATAACTATTCCAGCTGCATGACCAACCTGAGTTGAAAATCTTCCTGGATCCATGTAATGATGTTTAGTTCACACATGTTAATTAATCATTTGCACACTTGGTTTTTGATTTTTGACAAATGAAACCATGTGGTGCCTTAAAGCATTTTGAACTTACAGTTTAGTCAGTATGGATGCATGTTAATTGGTGGTCTGAAGGGGATCTGTGCACTCATAATTGAGATGCAATGTCTGTTTGTTTTTCTCACTGTGGGATACTTTTATCTGGGTGTCTTGTGTACAGCCGTATCATAAATTTCACTCCTCAACCCTCCTTCCTCTCGGGCTTTTTCAGGTGTCCATTTTGCAACTTCCCAGCCTTGTTGGACAAAAACATGTCTCTATTTAGCTGTCCCAACCCTCGATGCCGCAAGGTCAGTCCCACTCTGCACTTATTCAGTTCATTAGACATTTTGAGCTTCTGGGCAAACCAGGCTGTTGTGTTGCTACTGTTCTGCCTCTACAGACCGGAACTTATAGGAATATGTAGGTTAACTCTCTGTCTCTTGCACAATATATGCATCATCTGATGTTACACTGTATGTTATATAGCTGTTTGTCAGAGTTAAATCACGCTGTAAAAAGAGAGAATGAACCTGGATTTGAATTCAGCCTCATAAATAATTCAGTCCATCGTGACAGTGAAACCTGAAAGCTCTGTGTGCAGCGTCCACGTCACCTTAAATCGTCTCAGTGCAGCCTGGACATGAGACAGAGATCAAGTCTGTCAAGATCAAAAAGATCGATGAACCGTTTTCGCCAGATAATAAACCGGTTCCATCTGGCGAGGTCGCCACCTCTGTCTCCCTGTCTCTTTATCTGTTGGCATTCCTCTCTCTGTCTGAGGAATGCAGGGAAGACGCTGCTTCGTGTCTGCCAAGGCTGCTACATGGATTCCAGTCTAAAGTCTCCAATATTCGGCAGAATCGTGCACAAACACACTCTCACACACACACATACCCACAGTCATATTCTCACGCTCACCAAACAAACACAACCCTCCCTTTTTTCTATTTTTTCGTCTTTGTCTCTTTTTTTTTTTTTTGTTCTTGTGTCTCACAGTGCCGCATCACACTCACACTCACTCACAGACACTCCTACTATCACTACATTCCCGGAATGGGGGACAGAGAGAGATTAACACCTTGACATAAGTCATGAGTATGATCACCTCTTGGCACCGTGGCAGCAGTCCTCCAGCGTATGTTACCTAATGATCTGAGAATTGTGTCTTAAGTTTGAAGCATGTATCACCATGAACAAGTTAGTTGCTTAAAATGATTGTTTACAGGAAATGGATCACCATTGTGAAGAAAAGGGAAACTATTTGTGGTTTCAGCTTCTCAAATGTCAGTCTGTTTTATATTACTGTTAATTGGAATATCTTTGTGTTTTTACAAAGATTATCTTTGTGTTTGGCTCCGGGAAAATTGTGATTAGCATTTCTCTATTTTCTACCACCAACTAATCCTACCCCTAGTAATGATGTAAAGACAAGGAGTATCCATTTCTTGTTCATTAGTGTAAAACCAGCAGTATTGACTTTTCACCCATTGTTCTTCCTTTTTTTTAAACCTAGCGCCTACGTAACCCAGAATGCAGCTCGATTGTTGGTCGATTAGACTAGATTGTATTATGTGATCCTTAAAACAAGCTTTGATGTGTTCCCCTTTGTGCTTGTTAGTTTATGATCTAACTACAGAATTCTCTGGTAGCACACAGAGATCAACTGACTCTGCCCACTAGTTCCTCTGGTAACACTGGAGTCATCTATTAATTCATTTCTTTGCAGTGACTTCTCTTATAAGAACTGGAATATGACCTGATACTGCTGTCCCAAAAAATATCCAATACACGCCTTATAATCAAACCTTGTCAATACAGTCATTGCTCAAAAAAATCAGAGGTTGTCTTCAATGCGAAGATCCTGATGAGGATGTTCATTCCTTCTTCCGCTGTTCAGTCCAGTAACCTGTAGGTGGAGCCCGAGGTTCATAGTGGTCGCCATGCCGTGTTCCTGCACAGCTGCTTCCTATTACATATTCATATACACGCCTAATGGCACAAAAAGTCATGTTAGTATAGTCGTGCTCCAGATTTCTTTTGGTCTGATTTATTCCTGAATATGTTTTGTCTGCAAAGCACTAAGCTTTCTTACAGCTGCAGATTTAGATCAAGTATTAGAATATGTTCACAGTATTGTACTTAACAGTTTTACATGTACACTTTTGATTTATGAAGGAAACAGGGCTTATGTTCTTTCTTTGTTAGGCGAATCAAGTGCTACGAAAAAGTTAACACAACTTGCTTCCTCTACGTGTGAAGGATTCAGGATGCAAGTCTGTGGTTGCTGTGGTGTGTGTTGTCTTGGAATTCGGGGTTTCCCCCTATTGTGGTGGAACACCCCTCGCAAACTCAGATATTGTCACACACAGATTATGATCTCATAGACTTTTATTTATTTATTTTTAGTTATTTTTTATCCCATCAGCATAAGGTAGCTTGAAGACAGTTGTTGTACGGTCGACCCGCTCAGTCTACGAGCAGGGAGGGGCTTCATTATGTAACCGACACACTTCTGTAAGCCCACCCACCTTCTCCCACACCGCCACCTCATTGGCTGGCTGCACCTTCCACTCCCATCTTGCTGGTTTCTTACTGGTTGTATCTGACTTCCGCCTCCATTTGAAAAGGGGTTCAGATCAAGTTTGACCCAGATTCTCCTCCCTGTCTTTTCTTTCTCCTGTCCCCCCACCCCCTGTCACTAATGTATTCCACATGTGGTTATGAGGACATTTGGATAGGTTGTCCCGGCCTGCGTATTATTACTTCATGAAAATATAGGAATGTAAAATGTATGCCAACGGAAGGCGAGTGCAAACAAGAGCTGAGATCTGTGCCCTAGAGTCTGTTTGTATCTCATATGTTATCACATCTGTACTCATATTTCCTTGCAGTAAAATCCATCTCCCCGCAAAAAACACACACACCCATGCACACATGCATTCTCGACGCAGCTCACCAATCAGAAGCTTTGCCAGCTGCTTGCACTGCCTTATAAGGGCTACTGCAGCCTGCACCTTGAGAGAAAAGACAAAAGTTTTGCAGGCGGAGAAGCAAGGTATGAATGAAGATGGAGAAAGGTTATACAGGAAGGGAGGGGAGTAAAGAGTGTAGGGCCCGAGGGAGAGGAGTGTAGTGAATGGAGATGGAGGACAAGTTAGAACAGGATGGGTAGGGTGAATGATTGAATGAAGACTGAAGTAAAACAGCTAAACAGCAGTATTTCCCAGACGTTGCTCACATTATGCGGGGGGGGGGGGGGGGGGGG
>NC_048421.1:3774793-3786892 GCF_013103735.1 Etheostoma cragini | reverse complement strand
TGTGTGTGTGTGTGTGTGTGTGTGTGTGTGTGTGTGTGTGTGTGTGTGTGGGTGGAAGACACGCCCCGTGCAAGGGTTAACTCCGACGTCACCCACTGTATTTTTAGCCTCGCTATAAGAACTCAGGTGTGTTGCTGCTGTTCAACAGCTTGTCAAACAGGTCCGAGACATACACACCCTGTCACCCTTTCTAATGTCGTCTCTCTTCCTGGTCTCTAGGTTACCACTAGAGGGTGATCTTTCACCGCTATGCTTTTCCTCCTCCTCCCCCTCTCAATCTGTGCCTCATGGTCTTTGTGTGATCTGGCTTTTTCGGACACTTGAGCCCAGTTCTTCTGCGGCCCCTTGGCGGGCACATAACCCTTCCTCCCCTCCTCTAAAGACCCTGGTTTTAGAGAGAGTTTTCTCAATATACTTTATAGATGTCAGGTACATTCCAATGCTTCTCAGCTGTGTTTCGTGCATCTCTCTGCTTGGACACTCCCTTATAAATCAGAAAACTCTACACAAATGCAGTTGGTCTACTTTTTATCTGTTTTAAATAGAGCTGATCCTTTGCTCAAAGCTGATTTTGAAGGTCCTTGTGTGTCTTTGGAGAGTCTTATGGCGTTTCCATCCAAACTACTCTGAATGCCAATGGAAACTCTGAGCTCCTCCAGCTCAGTTCCCCACCCTCTGGCTGACCTTGCACACACGCAGCTGTCTCAATGAATATGGTGAGAAACACAAGCCTGTGGTAGCTAAAATGACAAAATCACACGCACGCACAGTGATGGAAGGATGTGTAAAGAGGTTACAGGACGAAGAGGGCGTTTTTCTGGTTTCCTTCCCAGGTTAAGGAGTCAGACTTGAGGTTGTTGTGGAGATAAGGTATGGATCATACTGGTGCTGCATCAGCTGTCATATGCCACGCTCTTCAATATTAGATGAGCGGTTCAAATATTTATGGTGGCAATACTTAGCTAAGGGTTAGCAACGGAGGCCACCCCTGGCTAACGTGTGTGTGCGTGCATGCGTGTGTTCAGCAATGTTGTCTGAACGTCTCTGGCTGACACGAAAAAGGAGGTAGGAGGATGGAGTTGCTGTTTCTAGGCAACAGAGCAGTCAGCGGCGAGCAAAGCACACTTTTGCTGCAGTGTCTCTCACACACACAGGCACACACACAGACACACACACACACACACACACACACACACATTTGCAGGGAGAGCCACACCTAATAGCTGTGTCTTTGCAAGTCCAAGTCCCTGCAGTGGCGGCACCAGCAGCATATAGAGCAGACTGTGGGGGAATACTCTTATTCAGCAGTAACTGGACAGGGAGTAGTGATGAATGGATGGATGTGGAAACGTGCCACAGTCTCCTGGTATTTGATGTTGTTTTGAAACAAGGAGATTCAAATGTTTTTTGCCTTCTCTTTCCATTTGTCCTACATAATCCCTACCCCTGACATTTGTCAAATTCCGTTCTCGTCATTTTCTGCAGGAGAGCTGTCGAAAGTGCCATGTTCAGTGGAAGCAGCATGTGGGGAAGACGTGTGAGCAGGTCCTGGAGAGGGACGAGATCCGCATGAGGGTGCTCTTGTAAGTGGTCCTGCAGAAACAAACATGACTCCACCAGAGTCCTCTATCAACACACCACCACTTAGCCAGCTACGCTAATGATCTGCAGAGGACATATGAGTCTCTCATATACAGCTTTCTATATCCTTTGATGGGATTGCAAGAAGCTTTGTGGTTATTAGTGGGGCTCCAGGAATCTTAATAAACTCTAAAACATTGCAAACATGCTAAATATTTTTTTTTATAAGTACACATTTAATTTGTACTGCTAAGACATATGGTTATATATTTTAAATTATAGCAGGCGGCCCACACTTACTTGACAACCTTTTGAAACTCTCACCAGGCGTCTGTTCTGCCAAAGATTTGAGTGTGGATTGGTAGCTGAAGAGATACCAGTTCACCTCCTGGGCACTTAATCTCATCAGAAACACTAGACCAGTTCCATGGTCAGGCTCCTAGAAATCCCCTTCATGGTCAGTACAGGGCACTGTTAACATTCATATATTAATATTTGACATGACAAAGAATACATTTAATCCTAGAAAATCATAAACAACAGTGCTCCTGATTATCCACGGTGTTTTCTACCCATGAACACATCTTAGAGGGCATTTTTGTCACAGGTCCCGTTTTTCTTGCTGTCTCCTGTACTCCTCACTCGGAAGGGATGCTGGGTAAACAGCTCAGTTTCCCGGACAACACTCCGGGAAGTGGAGAGGCCGGCTGCTTCCTGTGGCCCAGAAGGCCCACAGGCAGTACTTCCTGTTTTCAGCCGTGCACAGATCTTCTCACTTCCTGGTGCGGAAAGAGACAGGAAGTGGCCTGGTAGAAGGATCAGTGGAGCGGCTCTGAGCAGCACTGAACTGATGATTTTAACAGGACGTAACTAAATTCTGGCTAACTGGTAGAGTGTGCGCCCATATACAGAGGTTTGCTTCTTGCTGCAGTGGCCTCGGGTTCAACTCCGACCTGCGGCCCTTTGCTGCATATTGTTCCTCCTCTCTCTCCCCTTTTCATGTCTTCTGCTGTCCTATCAAAATAAAGGCCTGATAATGCCCAAAAAATAATAATAAAACAATATTCAAAAACACCAGGAAGACTCTGGCCTTTAGACACACAGGAGAAAGTTAACCGACTATACGCACAGAAGCGGATGTGTTTATGCAGCGCTGTTACGTCTCTCTTTAATTTTGTCTCCTTGTTGAATTTCTCTCACTCCCCTGTTTGTCTCACTCTCTGTCCCCGTGCTCCAGTGAGGAGCGTATGACGGCAGCTCGGGTGAGGAAGTGCGTCAAGTGCGGGACGGGCCTGGTCAAGTCGGAGGGCTGCAACCGGATGTCGTGCCGCTGCGGCAGCTTCATGTGCTACCTCTGCAGAGAGCCCATCACCGGCTACAACCACTTCTGCCAGCACGCCCGCTCTCCTGGCGCTCCCTGCCGACACTGCCGCAAGTGCTCCCTCTGGACCGACCCCACGGTAGTTTCTCAGACATGGCGTTTGCCTGTGCTTTTATTTTAAAGATAACTTTTTCTTTCGTCTGGCCTGCTTTTGTGAAAATTGTAGCAGGAAGGCCTGATGTGACACCAGCGCTTTGGCTTTCTTTCTGTTCAGCTACATCCCGACCAAAAAAAACAACAATCTGGCGATTTGTCACAGGATTGTGCTTTTTTTCTGCGATTTGGCTCCCCCAGTGTAGTACAAATAGATTTGGTATTTCAAAATGACTGTTTTTGTCAGATCACTTATAGATCTCAATGCGTCCAACTACACTTGAAGGTAGCTTGATTTTACAAACAAAGAGGGTAAGAAAAGAGCCGAGCGAGACACATCCACTGTGATTTGTTGTTGCAGAAAGTAATCGGCTGGTAAAACTCCAGGGCAAGTTCTGAAACCATTTGATGTCGCAGCAACACGGATGTATTAGGAGAAGGTGACGCGATAGAGACAGTAATGTTTCTCATTTACTGTACCGGACTCTCACACCGCAGCAAAACACGTTAAGCCTGATCGACGGTTACATGATTGGCTACCACAGCGTTGAGGATGTGGATGTCTTCAGATAGACTTTAAATCTGAAGACATATAGCATAATTGTTCACGCAGTCATTTGGCCACTAACTTTAGCCGGGACATATTCTGTCCCAAGATATTTCTTTTACCCTCACAACCGTGTTCATTAACTCCTCTTCACTTTGAGCCTGACCATCTGACTCGGTGGTAGCCCACCGTGACCTGGCCACAGTACCACTGGCAACCAGAAGCAACAATTAGTTCCCGAGCAGTTAATGAGCTGGAGCTGCTCCAGCGGCTATAGAGGGGCACCAGGACTGGCCAAGAACTGGTCTCCAACTGCACTGCCAAGAAATGTATTAATACTGGTAACCTGAGGGCTGGTGAAAGGGGCCGGCTGCTTTCTTATCATTATTTCAATTTTTTTCCTTGTCAAGAATGAATGTGAAGGAAGTTCTGACTAAACAAATACACACCGTTCACCGGCTTTAATTTCACTTCACCCAAAGGTTGACTTTCCAGGCAAGAGATAGGCGAGTCACAAACTAGTAGAGCTAGTCACGTAACATCACACTGGTTTATCTAATGACAAACTCTAGTCCCACCCTCCCTGGAGCCAGTTTCTCAAGACCCCCATCCACACTACGTTTTTGTTTAAAAGCCAATAACTATTGCCATGTTTACACTACTCTGGCGCTTCCAAGCTCTGTAAACTAAGACGTATTGAAACACGTAGGGCTGCACGATGTGAGGAAAATATCTAATTGCAATTATTTTGACTGATATTGCGATATGATGCATGATTTTGGCGTCTCTGCGGCACCACAATACTTCATTATGAAGGGTTTGACACATATTTTGGCATTAACAAATATTGCACCCCTGTGTGATTTGGATATTGTATACACTTGGATACACTAGTCTGTATTTCTCTGGAAATACTGAGTTGTCGCGAGAGCACAATTAGAATTTGCTCAGTGAGTTACTCTGGTATCGAGTAATGCTGCTCATTAACTATGCCCTTGTAGCTGAGCTGCACCAATCACATCGGTTTATCTGACATAGGCGGGCCAGAGGCGAACTAAACAGATGACTACAGTTCAATCTACCAGTTAACGGTAGAATAAACGGAGACCCTTCGGATCAAATTGCATCTTATTGGAAATACTAACAACTTCTGTGTGTTTGCTTCTGCAGCAAGATGATGAGCGAATCATTCAGGAGATCCAGAAGAAAGGAGAGGAAGAGCTGAATAAGAAGAGTGCAGGTCTGTACCGACTGTCACCGATCACGTTGGAGCTTGAAACTATTTATTATTGCTCAGTGATTCAACCCCGGTAACATCTCGTTACCTGTTCATTTCTGTAGACCGATGTAGAAATGGGATGAATTCTGTTTCCTGGCAGAGAAACGTAGTGCTGCCGCAACCTTATTCTTCCTCTCTACTGCTTCTCCTTTGTCTGTCTAAACATATATTTAGTCAGACAAGTTGGCTGTTGTTGTGAAGCGGCAGCGGTTGCAGGAGTGTTTCCTGTGTTTGTCTGGATGTGTTTATATAAAGTATGCGGGGCGGACGAGGGGTTTAATTCCAACCTCCAGGAAGTCTGACAACATTTCAACCTGCTATGAAACCGGACAGGAAGATCTGGTTCATCGATAACTTCCGCCTCCCCGCATTTTTTTGTCTTTTCAGATAATTCAGGAAAGAGGGTCGGCCCGCCTCCGGAGCCCATTATCGACGCCAAGCGGCCATGTGTGGGTCCGCCTCCCGAAAACCCTCCGAACCCCGCAGCCCCTCCTCACCCGCAGGCAATACAAGCTCCCCTGTTCGTGCCTCCACGCGGCCCCCGCTACCCTCCGGCTCCGCCTCAGGGCAGGATGTATGTCCTTCCCCCAATGCCCCCGGCCCTCTATGTGCCCCCCCTACAGCACCTGCCCCCCCTGAACAATAACAACAACAACAACAACAACAACCACCCTCCAATTAACCATCATCACCAAAATGACATGATGGACATGCCCATGCACTACGGACCCCCGCACCGCTACTACAGACGCTTCTAACACACACCCTGTGGCGAGTGTGTTAACCATGTCCTCATCAGACACACACACGCTCGCTCTCTACAGTTCTACTTTTCATTTCAGTGCTGTTTTTGAGATGTCATTATGTATCTCTCTCAGTGTGCATCACATTTTTCTACTCAGTCTCTCTATCCTTTTTCCTAGTTTGTGTGCTCGTGCAGATTTCGGACATTCTTTGGAGTTGATCTGATGGAACACACTGAAATGAAAACTGCATAAGTGGATTGAGAGCCACACAGTTAGACTCTGCCTTCTCCCACTGAACTTGGGACTTCAAAAATGAAGCAAAACGCTACATTACATGTTCCTTTTTTCATCTTTTTTCTCTTCGGGGTTAAACTGATGAACGGTTTAGAATCTTGAGACAATTTATTTCCAGTTTATACGTATATTTTTGAGTACATAATTGAAAAGAAAACCAGTTAGCATTCCCTTCTGTAACTTTTGTGTAACAGGTATGAAACAGTTTTCTAATAAAGTCGTATGTTCGCATTGTCTTGACTTTCTGGCTCATAAGAGTTTCAGCTTTGCCTCTTTGAAGGTTTTAGTTTTTAAAAATAAAAGCAAGATACGGTGATTTTTCTCTTCTTACTCCCTTTCTGCCTGTCTCTCTCTGTCATACCGTTCAGTCTGTCTCTCCCCCTCCTCTCTCGTCTTGTGCAGAAAAAGGGGCTGACTCATGATAACTGAGCCCTCGGGCTGTGCACCAATCACATGACAGACGGTCTGTTTTCAGCCAATCATGGCATAGCGACTGCTGTTCTTTGTGATGTTACTGAGAGGGGTCTTCTTTGTTCAGCCAAGTGTGCTGCGAGTGTGACAAATCACTTTACTGCTACACACACACGCGCGCACACACTCAGTGACACACATTTACAGACTCTTGTTTCTGCATGCAGACTATACAAGTCGTACAGCAAACCCCCGTTATAGCCCTGGGCTCCTAATGGTTTTAGTCATGGGTGGTATAAGACTGTCTGTGTTTGTATGAGAGCCAGAAGTAGACTTTAATCAGATTCAGCATCTTCTGACACCAAGCCGTCATGAATGAAATGGGCTTGTATTTAACAAAGACACACAAGCACATACAGGGGCTTCCATAGTCTATTACAATATAACGGTAGCGTTGCAGTGGGTTATTACTGTGCATGTCCATTTTTTCGAGACAGCAGAAAATATATGTATGTGTGTGTATATATGTGCGATACATTTTTGGACATCTTAGGCCTTTATATGGGACAACTGAAGAAATTAAAGGGGAGCTAGGGGGGGAATGACATGCAGCAAAGGGCAGCATGGAACCTGCGGTCGCTGTTTCAAGCTGTGAGGGTATATGGGCGCCTGCTCTACCACGTGAGCTACCCAGACGCTCAATAGTTTATATTTGAATAAATCCTGTCATTGTGTTCCTCAGTTAAGCTACATGACTGAAAGATGTGTAAAGAAAAAGACTGTTAAAGGCTTCTGAAGATCGCTTACCTACAGTAACACCAGAATACCTTTGGAGGTCAACCTAGACAATGCCTCAAAGTCAAAAAACAAACACCAGCATTATAGATGAAGCAGTACTCCAGAGATTAAGTCTCTCAAGGTTCATAAAGTCTGGGGATTTGCGAGGAACAGATTAAACAAGAGTCTATGTGAGGCTGTACTCACACACACACAGCAGTGCGTTGAGCTAAATGCTAATGTCAGCATGCTAATATGCTCACAATGACAAAACGTTAATATTTAGAAAGTACCATGTTCTTAGTTTAGCATGTTAGTGTGCTAACGCTTGCTAATCAGCATAAATAAAGGTCATAGTGCGTAGTTTCTGTGTCCCCCATGAGGAATTCTGAGTATTGACAACAAAACTGTCGACGTGCATGATACAAGCCTTCCGTGATCGCACATCACCCCCATGGCTCTGCAACGCAGTTGCTTGTATCTTAGAAGGACACAGAAGATTAGAAATAAACATGATGGACTCCACAAGAGGACATTATCGTCATTCAGTTTTCTGTCACCGGGCAACACCAGTTTCTTGCCACAGTCATACTGAGAAAGACAGAGTGTTGTGTGAAGCTGATAGTCTTAACATAGCTTTGTATCAACTCATTTGGCAACAGCTTGAATGAAATCGACGTTTATTAAAACCCAAACGTTACGCAATGAAGCATTTAGTGCAGAAATTTATGGTGCAGAAATTTTGTCAAAAACCAAAGTATTAAAATAAAATTCATACTTGATGGCACAAAACATAAAATTAGAGGACCACTAAAAGGGTTCCCATTGTTTATATGGGAGACATAAACATCGCGGTGGAAGTTGTTATTGGTTGATATTTCAGCCTGGATCAAAAGGTGTATCAGCAGATGGACGGACATCATGTAAGCCGCACTGCTAGAACGGCTAAAAGAAGAGAATAAAGACCTTTAGACTTTTAGTCCTCAAAGAACACTGGCTCCTACACTTCCCATAATTCAACACAATTGTGTCTTTCATTAGACCTTCCCTGCCTGCTAATCACCAATGTTCATCATGCTCCATGTCTGCAGTTAACACAAGCTTTCTGTTGAAATAGTCAAGTTACCATGTAAACCTGACCAGAGATAACCTACACTTTTTTATGACATCACTATGACATCAGACTCCACCACACAGTCTATGGACTTGATTACTGTCAGCTGTTTTTATAGGCTGGCATGAAGAATAAAATTATCCTAATGTGTAAACTAGGTTCACAGAGTTTGTTTGTTTGTGTGTGTGTGTGTGTGTGTGTGTGTCTGTCTGTGTGTGTGTGTGTGTGTGTCTCCCATGACTCAGCTGTGACCCTTCACCCTGACTGTCACTGGCTGCCGCTCTTCTGTCCCACGGAGAGGACAACGCCGGGACGAGCGTGGATCTTTCTCATCAAACCATAGTATACGTGTTCTATTCATTTCTAATCCTGGAAGACACCCCAGGGCCCTGCAGACGAGTGTGTGGGTCATGGATTACAGTTGGATAGCATTACAGAGTATAATCTTCTAATGACTCATTTAATTAAAAGAACAAAGGACTGGCTTAAGTGACGTGAAAAGGCTCCAAACAAGAGACTTCTGGTAAAGCTGGGCTGTCACTCATGTACAGTTGACGTCTGAAATTATAATGAATATACAGCTAGATGAAAAAGTTACACGCTCACTAGAGGATGGTGTAAATGCAGACATTAAGGACTGAAAACTAGTTAAAACATCATCTTAAATCATCCTATCTGACATGAGGAGGCTGCATGTTTGCTGTTACATTTGCTGTAATCTTTAATGGAACACAGGGTGAATCCTAATGACTGGAGAGAAAAAATATTCATCCAGTACTTTGGTTTATGAGTAACTACTGCAAAATGTACGACATTCTCATCATCAACGGCACTCTTCAGCTCTTCGGTCAGTTTGTCAACACTAATGTTCTATATTTTTATGTTTCTTTGCATGTTTAAAGCTACAGTTTATGGTTTCTGTGCTCCTTGTGAGGAATTCTAAGTATAGACAACAAAACGATCGTTGCATCTACATGACACAAGCCTTCCGTGGTTGCGGACCCAATCTTTTGAACACAGCCACAAAGAGAAATACAGAGAGAGTTGTGTGGCGCTGACAGTCTTAGTTAGCTTTGTAGCAACTCATTTGGCAATGGCTTGAATGAAACGGAAGTTCATTCATGCAATAAAAGTTATGACCTACAGCTTTAACTTTGGACATGACTCCAGAAGAATCAGTTTACTAATGAATTTCAAGTAATGACTTCTAATGTAAAATAGAAGTAAATATATACAGTATATGCACCTAACTTACGTTGTTTTTCCACTGTTGGTCTTTGCTTCTCTCTCCGTTATTTGATTGTATGTCTTTTGTGCGGGAAGTAAAGCACCTTTGTGACATTGTGTATGAAATGTGCCTTATCTGTAAAATAACACTGTTCCCTATTCAAACCACTGAATTCAATCCATTAGCCGTTTCAGTGAATAGCTTGTGTGGAGCGGATGCTCTGAATGGGTTTTAGTTTGGATGAGATGCATTTCTGTCTGCAGTCCTGAAAACATGAACCAGACATGACACGCATATCTCCTGGGACACCTGAGAGGGACAAACGCCACGTCTGCTGCAGCTTCCTGCCTGGGACTGTGACAGTACAATGTGTCCACACACACACATACAAATTTACAATCTTGGATTTTTGCTGACTACCTTATTTTGATGAAATTTAAAACGACTCCCCCTCCATATGTACTCTCAGCTCTGTCCTCAACAGTATTTCTGCTTGTTTATACCTCAGTATAATTCCAGTGTGAAAAAAAAACAAAACCCATGCTTCATTCTGGCTTTGTGAGTAGGCCTAATGGATGATCCATGTTCACCCCGCGATCACCCTTACAACTTATCGATTAGGAGTCAAGAGCGTGTAGGACACTGGTGCAGCTCTCTGAGTAACTCTTACTATACAGCATGTCTGTATGTCTTTTTCCTGTCTCTCTCCACTTTATCTTTGCATTGTAACGTCTGCTTGAACCTGTTGGAAATTTCTAGGATGGCGTTGCAGGTGAGAGAAGTGAGAAACCACAGGCTGAAGAAGATTAAAAGAGTGATCACCAGCGAGGGTTACTGCCAGCGTCAGTGTTACTGTCCTCATACTAACTGTGTCATGCTGCTGTAAGCTGTCCACCTCAGAGGTGTACACACCGCTTCCTCACAGACCATCCAAGGCCCTGTTTGTAAGCTGCTGTGAGCACACGCACACACAAACACACACACACACACACACACACACAAAACCATTCAGCCCTCTGCTGCCTCGTCCACAGGGACCACGGGTGTCTGGCAGCGTTTGCTCCCCAGACGGTTTTTGCTGCTCCACCTCCGCTGGCACTGTTTGTGTCTGTTATTGTTTGTGTGTATCTTTAATGAGTGTGTATATTTTTAATGAGTGTGTGTTTTTACAGCTGTGCCGCTCAGAAGGCCTTTGGCGTCTCACATTGTTTTTGCAGGATGTCTCGGATCCGCCGATTACTGATAATCACAAATATTTTCTAAGAATAAAAACAAGTTATAGCCATTTTTTTAGCCTTTACAATATGCTCTACATGAAGAATTGTGTGATTCTCACAATTCCTTCTTCCACCCAACTAGCTCTCATTGGAACTGCATAAATAACCCAAAGCTGAACCATTCTCAAACTTGCTTAAAGCGTCATTCCTATCGCTTTTAAATTGAACTGATTTCCTGACCCTGCAAACCCTCACTAAGGTTTTACAATTAAGACTTTAGCTTTACTGTTCTGGTTGAAAAGCAATAATCACATGGCGGAAATCTAACATCTGGTTCACCAATAAACTCCTAATAAGGCTCATCTGGCACCCAAACTGTCATTGTGAGCCTTGTCAACGTTAGCATCTAGCTCAAAGCAGCACAACAGCGGCGCTAGCGTTTTCAAGGGGAATGTGTTGCTATGATTGGCTACATGTGGCTTATTTCTGAAATTGTAGACATGAATACACAACATGCAGCAGATGTGGACACATGCCAAAAGTGCCCTCTCTGTCTCTAATCTCATAGTCATATTGAGTCAATCTGCTTTTCATCCTGCGCAGACCCATGTTGCTCCTCACATCCCCTAAAGAGATTACTGACTGACCCAGTGGCCCACTGCCTCACTGCCCGGCCATTTGAGTGATGGGAAAGCACGGATGGACGTAGATTTGATTAGTGCGAGGAGAAAGGTGGAAGAGACAGTAAACACACACACACGCGCACACACGTACGCACACATGCACGCGCACACACCCATCCTCAGCAGTCGATTAGATGGGAGGAATATAAAAGGAGGGATTGGGAGTAGTTTGGCCTTGTGCTGTTTCCTCAATGATGATGTCTTTTCTGATCAAAGGCGGACGCCCCCGCCCTCCTCCTCCTCCTCCTCCTGCTCCTCATCCTGACCCCCTACTGCTGTGTAGGCCTACACCCCCACCCACTCAAACCACACAAGCTTCACTAGGCCTAAATCAGCCCACATTTTGGATGTAATGAAGGTTTTTGACATTTCTGGCCCTGACGACGCCACACACTCACTCGCCGCTCAGCTTTGGGCAGCTGCTGTTTCCACGGTAACAAGGCGGTCGGGTTGAGGTGTGGAAGGACTTGTATGTGGGTGGAGACGGCGGCCATTTCACACACAGCCTCTAAGCTCCTTCCCTCCCTCACCTCGTCACTTGTTCATTTGTACAGAGAGAGAGAGAGAGAGAGAGAGAGGACCAACCAGCCGGCTCTGCCTGCAGCCTAACACTTTACCCACAAACCACTGCACCCATTTCTGGGATCTAGGTCATATTTTGAGTGACTCATCTTTTCAGGGAGAAATTGTTGAAAAGAGCAAGGAGGGGGAAAAAGAGAGGAGGGATAGGAGGTAGAGGGGGGGGGGG
>NC_048421.1:3757490-3774614 GCF_013103735.1 Etheostoma cragini | reverse complement strand
GGGATTACAGACCCGCTCTGGGGGCTCCATCATTACATTACAATTACCATCCTGAATGGTTTCATTTGTGTGTGTGTGTGTGTGAGAGAGTGAGACGGTTGCCCTTTCTCTGCACTTTAATACATGTTTCAACAATCTCACAACACAAAGGCTCTATTCAGGAGACAGAAGAAAACTAATTGTGTTTCCATATATATATATATATATATATACATATATATATTTATATATATATATATATATATATGTGTGTGTGTGCGTGGCTATATTTGTGTAAGTGGGACAGCAAATGGAGCCGCTGTGGTCAGAAAGTGGCAGGAGGCCGTGTGTGTGTGAGCAACGAGCAGGACAACAAAGGGCTGTGGTTTTCAGGGGTGTGCAGGTTGATCTGTGCCCACCATCGTGTGTTGTTGGATTAAAATATGTGAAAAGATGCCCGAGATCCTAAACCTCTTCTACCTCAGACACACATACCTCACATTTAAAAACAACTTCACTGAGCTCCTCGTTTTAAAATAAAGGAAAACTTACACAATGAGAAAATAATTGTAATTTTCTAGTTTGCTGAACGCCTTCCCAAACACTGATTGTGCATTTCAGCATTAGGAACCGTAGGCACGGCTTCACCTGTCTCCGCATCGGGGCGGTGTGTAAAGATTTTGAATAGAGGTTTCTTTCCCTTTCCCAGAAAAATAAAACTTCGATCAAAAGGGTGACAAACAGATCTTTGCAGGGATGATATATTTTTTGTAGGCCGACCTGGTTCCCCAGACAAAAACCCAATGTTTCGTATCGATGCTCTACACTGCAATACAAGAGCGATGACTTTCTTTAATTTAATGTCTTATGCCTGCACGTAGCTTTAGCTGGATTTTTTGTGCAAAATTGTTTATATAGCCATCAAACACAAATTTAAGACCTTGTTAAAGAGTTCTCGTTATAAGAGTATGGTTTAAAAAAATATTTTTTTTTAATATTTTTTTAGCTAATACATTTAATTGGCTAGAGCTATTGAATTACTTCAAACAAACGAAAATAACCATTGTGTGTGGACACCTTTTTTTTTTTAACTAAATACAAAGACTGATACTTTAATAAGATGATCAATCAATAAAGCACAAAAACAAACAATGAAAGAGACGTGTAGCGTTCCAAATCCCAGTTTTATTGGTCGTTGGATTTCAGGTGAACCAATGGCACGAGAGAGAGGTTAATCCACAATATCAAAAGAATTATACAAAATAATAATACAAAAAGAAGTTCCAGTTATACAAAGCAAAGATGTGGATTTCTTTCTTCTTTTTTTTTTAATCTTTTTTTTTTCCTACTGCCCAAAAACTCAAGAGTAAGGCACAGTCATTACCACATGTTTACCCTTCCACATCCGTTTGCCTAAGCCTTGGTCTTGGTTACCTTGGAGACGCAGGCTTCTCAAAGGACAACCGCTCCTTTTATTCACTTGATATTCCCAACCCGTCATGCAAAAACGCTCGAGAGAAAAAATTGTTGAGGAGTTGGCTACAATCATGTATCATTTCATGGAGCTACAATGATTGGTTTTTCTAGACTGATTTTCACATCAGAGGAATGCTTGCTGATGATGGATGAAGAGCCCAATAATTCCCAGAGCCAAGATAATCTTTGCTGTATTGTAAAAATCAGTAGACAGAAGCCAATGCTCATTGTGTTATGTAGAAAGCTGAAGGGTGTAGAGTCAGCGAGGGCGGGACCGCTTAGCGCACTGTGCTATACGACTGCATAACAGACATTTCATTAAAAAAAACGACAAATTTAAAGTATGATTCTTTTCTCTTTCTCCCCCTCCCCAAACGTATCCCTACTGGAACTTTACTTTCAAGTCAGGGACAGAAAAATCCAACAAAAACAAACTCATTGTAAAGGCTGCCATGATACTTCTCAAAGCTCAGGCAGAAATGAAAACTAAATAAGAACCAGATTTAGGTTATTAAGGGCACTCTTTCAGCCCCCTTCGGTTATATGGCAAAGCTCTCAAGTGCAGGGGCAGGAACGCAGCATGTAATCGCCATCTGTTGGTCCAGACAGTGTGTGAGATGCTCGACAGGACTGTAACATGTCGTGGGTTAGTAGCACCAGGTTCCAGTTTGGACAGTTGTGTGTGAGATGATCCGTTAATCCAGTATCAAAGGTTTGGTCTAGATAAAGACTGAGGTCTAGGTTTAGTTGAAAGATTCTAAAAGCAGCTTTCAAAAGAGGGTCTATAAATCCTTTCACCCAGACGCTATGATGATAATGTCTGTGCCTTGGACATAGAAAAAGAAATCCAACTGTATCAGGGAGTGCCTTTTTCCTTCCAGTAAGTACAGGTGAGTGCAGTAAACATACAGTATGTGGCCGCACCATTTCTATTTCTTCATACCGTTCTCGGGACACTAGGTTTAGCGTGTGAAAAATCCCCGGCAAACCAATGAGAACACAGCTAGAGGACAACACAGGAAACTAGTTTACATTTCAATATTTTACAGTTGAGATGAATAAGGGGTGGGGGGTGGGGGTTAAACCCATCAGTTACACCATCTTTGATATATTTATCATCATCATCATCATCATCAGATCCCCTTCCAGTTATATCACATAGTCATTACATCACACAGAGGCATCAGGCCCTGCTCGTGAAAACAAGCTTCCCAGGCCTGGTCTGGTCGAGGCAAGAAAGTCAGTTTCTACGTGATGCAACCGGACAAAAACAGACCCGCCGTCTCCGTCTTGTGTATCCAGCTAACAGGAAGCAGCTGATGTAGCTTCTAGCCGGTGATGGTGGATCTGTTTTGCGAGATTAGATCAGGTAGAAACAGATCTAACAGACCAGGTCGGATACCATAAATACTGCCTTCATGTGCTGCTCACACAGACAATAGAGACGAGTAGCGAGATGGGGGGGGGGTGGGGGGGGTGGGGGGGTTACCTCAGAAAGGAGGGGGCTCTTTGAAACGTGGCTCTGCTCTGGGAGGGGGACGGCGTAAATCGTAAGGCGAGGAGGAAGGAGTGAGTGACAGGTCTAGCAGCAAACCAGATCGGAGCAGAAAAAGTGCACAGCCCCACCGTAACTATGGCAACAGATAAAGATAAAGGTTGGCGCTGCAGAGCTGGGAAGGGAAGCGTGAAGGGAAGGGAGGCAGGAGAGAAAAGGAGTGTCTCCTTCCTTTCTTCTTCCATCCCTCCTGTTCTCTGTGTGCAGTTCATCAACATGTAAAGTCAGGTATAATATGAGGACCGGGAGCGAGGGGGAGCGGGGGAGGGGATAGGTAGACGCAAGGGACGGGTGGTGCTGGTCGCCACGCTTCATTCATCAGCATCGCAGCAGTGGGCAACCGCATCCCCTCTTCCCTCAGTACTCCCAGAGTGTGGCGCTCTCCAGGTCGTCGGCGTTGGCCTTCAGCACGCCGGCGTGGTCGCCGCGGAGATACTTGCCGTCGGCGGCGTGACGGACGGCAAGCTTGTTGTAGTCGCAGAACTCGAAGAGGAAGTCGACGGGCGTGTCGCTGCTGCTCACCACCGACTGCTCGTTACCCACCATCCAGTATTTCCCCGTGGAGTCTGCAGGAGGAGAGAAGATGGATATGAGACGGTGAAAAGCAAGAGAGCAACACGATGTGAAGGGGGGAAGGGCGTGAAAAAAAAAAAAGGGAACAAAAGATTCGGCTTAAAATTGCTTTGTTACATAATGTGAAGGGCGGGGAAATTATCCAAATCAAATCCCTCTTTTTGGCACAAAAGTACGTCCCTAATGGGAGTAAATGATTGAATCCCTTGTACGGCCGCCGGAGGTTCCTCCACACGCTGACAAGCAATAGCTTCCTGCCGGCTGTAATGCTGGCGCACAAGTTTCCAGCCAACAGTAGTCAACACGTCCTTCAGCAAGGCCCTGAGCGTCTATCTGCCGCCTGCAAAATACACTTAAACTGACCTTGCAGGCTATAGGCTCCGTCTCTGAACTCCAAGGTGAAGTAGTCATAGGTGGAGCGGTTGGAGTCCAGCGTACCCGTCACCTTCCTGCAGCCGATGAAGCCGTGCTCCCCACGCAGCACGATGATCGGGCGGTTAATCAGCTTCATGAGAAACTCCTCGGACTCACCTGGGGACAGACGAAGGGCCGGCACGTTTACCGGAGCGTCAGTGTTAAACCTTCTGTAAAGACACAACCTCAAAAGCGTTTAGTTTGCTAAAGGCTTTCATTATTGATTGAAATTCAATTAAACACTTTCAAAATACCACAAGCCACATTACATTCAAAGCACTAACTTGTGCATAATATTGCAGCTTACTGTTTTAGCTTAAAGTCCCCATGACATGGTGCTCTTTAGAGGATTTTATATAGACCTTAGGGGTCCCCTAATACCATATCGGAAGTCTACAGCCACTGGAGCCAGTCCCATAATGAGCTTTCCTTAGTATGTGCCATTTCTGAGCCTGTTGCTTTTGAGGAGGAGGAGGGTGGGGGTGTGGCCTTGAACAACTGCCACTTTGCTCGTTTGAAAGCCATGATCGATCAATTTTCTTGTGTTTCAAATACATTGGCCAGACGTGGCTTTTGAAAAGGGCCAGGGGGATCTGGCACCGTGTAGTTCTTTCCCCCTCTCATGGGTGGGCCAAATTCTCTGGCTGGGAAAGGTAAGGTAACCTAGCCCCTTATGACCTCATAAGGAGCAAGATTCCAGATCGGTTGGGGGATTGCATATTAATGTTAAAAAACCTCAAAGTAACATTTTCATGCCATGGGACCTTTAAAGTGCAGAGGTTTTCATACATCTCATATAAAATGTATGCAAAGCAACTCTGCTTCAAATATGCCCTAAAAAAAAGGTGTGGAAGTTCTCTCATCACAAACTGCAGCAGAAAAATGAAAGCTTCAGCTTTGATGCAGTAATGTCAGGACCCACTTTATAATGGGATTATCTTTATATGGGATTATGTTTATGATGAGAGTATCTTTATAATGGGAGTATCTTTATAATGGGATTATGTTTATTATGGGAGTATCTTTATAATGGGAGTATCTTTATAATGGGAGTATGTTTATTATGGGAGTATCTTTATAATGGGATTATGTTTGTTATGGGAGTATCTTTATAATGGGAGTATCTTTATAATGGGATTATGTTTGTTATGGGAGTATCTTTATAATGGGAGTATCTTTATTATGAGAGTATCTTTATTATGAGAGTATCTTTATTATGAGAGTATCTTTATTATGGGAGTATCTTCTGATCTGCTTGCTGACATGCGTCTCGCAGCAAGAACAGCAGTTGCTCTGATGGCCAAACTTTGTGCAAAGTCTTGACATTAGCCGTTTGTAACATCTGTGTGAGTGGGTGTTAAAGGACTAGTTTGTCATTTTTGTGAAATATGTTTATTTGCTGTCTTGCCGAGAAGATAAATACCACTCTCAAATCTGCCCATTAAATGTACAGCTTCAGCCAGCACCTGGTTAGCTTAGCCCAAAAAGTGGAAACAGAGGAAACTAGCTAGCCTGGCTCTGTCCAAAAAGTTACAAAATCCACCTACCAGCATCTCTAAAGCTCATTCATGAACACGTTCTATCTCGCTGTCTTAATCTGTACAAAAACCAAAGTGTTAAAGCAACAATTTGTGGTTTTATGTGGGGTTATGTGCCCCCTTATCAGATCCTTATCCTTATGTAAAAGATGTATTATCAGCTAAATATACTATACAAGTATATAATAGAACTTTTACTGCACTTAAATGTCCCCTGTAACAGATATATAATTTATATTATACATTGATGCAGCAATACAGAATGTGGGTGCATTCTACTGTTGTAACTGGTCGAGATGTAGTACCTCAAGTACGTAAAAGTGACTTTCCACCACTGTTTTATGTCATAGTGCAAGCTCCTGTGACTCTGCATAAAGAGTTTTCTCAGGATGCTTCCAATCAAGGCAATTAATTTAAAAAGAAACGCAGCACAAACATGGAACTTAGAAAAAGATTGCAACAAAGCTAAATCCCCAAAGAGTTAACGGTTACATTCTGCTGTTGCAAAACAGAACCACTGGAATCTAGTGGAACATCGAGCCAAGACTTCCCCCATCCCCCCCCCCATCACAGCTGAAAAGTAAATCAGTTAGCTACGTGTCATTGTCTGAACAGCTGAATCAACAAATCTCACCGACCGGCAGAGTCGATGGTGGCTGCTAGCTGGCCGTTTTTCTTGGCGGCGACGTATTTCCCATTGGCAGCCCGGAGAGTCAGCCTCTTCCCACGCCACTCAATGTCAAAGTAGCAATTAGCTGACCTGCAGACAGAAAGAGTGAAAGTAAAGGCATGAGAGATAAGAAGGATAATTACATTTACGGGGCAGCAACTCACGGAGTGTCAGGTGTAAACACACAGTCACATTAACTCTTCTGTTGCTCAGAGAGCTGAACTTACAGGGCTCCTATTATGCTCATTTTCAGGTGCATACTTGTATTTAGAGGTTAAATCAGAATAGGTTTACATGGTTTAATAAAAAAAGAAAATCACCTTTGTTGGGAGTCACATGCACAGCAGCTAGGTAAGGACTACTAGCCAGTCAGAAACAGAGCATGGGGGAGCGCCATGCTAGCAGCTGGGCGAGCATTATAACTCGTGTTCCACAGTGACGCAGGTTTGTCACAGAAGTAGAAGCTGGACTACAACAGAGCTGTTTGGAGCAGTTTTAACAGTGTTTACTGTTGGAGACTGTTGGTTACTTTGGTTTTTTTTTTACTTTGTAAACCTATATAAAAAGCATATGAGCACTTTAATTGTTGGGTAATTGAATAGTTCGACTGAAGGAAGAGGGATAAGCTTCAACTTTAGTCGTTACATTAATCAAAGTTCTTAGTTAATCTGATTTGGAACAGAAGGGTTTTATTTTCTCGTACAGCTGAGAGTCAAATCATTACAGAAGTTGTCTTGGTTCACTTTAGAGATAGACTAAGAGTAACTCTATATCTAGATTAATCTTTTATTATTGAAGCTCTAAAACACTCTCCAAAATGTTTCCTCAAAGCACTGAAAGAAGTCTTTGTGGAAGAAAAGATTTTTGTGGTCCAACTGTGAGGAGAAATCAAATGCCAAGAATGTGATGGAGGGGGGGCGATTTGGTGGACTTCCATGCAGAGCCTCTGCAATGCATCAATGACTGTCTCTGCTGTTCACCCCAAAATCAAAAGTGATTCATATTTCCCCTGGTTGTTAGCAGTTTAATGTGGGAACTATGTTTTTTTCCTACCAAACTACCATGTCTGTGGAACATCTTGAGTAACCGGGTCATGATTGCTGGAAAGAGACATTGCTGTTGAGTTTTTTTTTTTTTATATGCATTTTGTTTGGCACTTTGTGCACCACAAACCAAGTGTATACTGCAGAGAAGGCAGACATCTTGACGGCAGGTATCTCCAACACTAAATCAATATAGATTGATGAATAGCGCCACAGGTAAGAGGAAAAATCTGTATTTTTGATTTAGGTGTAGACATGCTTCTCTGACCCATCTCATACTGGATCTTGTTTTTGTTGTGCTCTGTTTCACTTCTGTACATGGATATCTGCTTCATGACTGCACATCTGATCTGTAAAAACAGATTTTTTTGGGGGGCCTCATGGAAATCATCCAGGAGCACAAGGTCAAAGGTCAGGGGTTAACAGCCAGCACTCTGGCTAGGCTGAACCCCAGCACATTAAAGAAAATCACTCTACAGGTCGAGGTTGGGCACTTAATCTCTCAAAACATGCCACAGCCATGAGGTCACCCACTCTTCAATCCCCCCCCCCCCAGACACACACACACACAGCTGTATCTCAGTCGAGAAGAAGAGACATGACGGTGATGTGTGTGATGCGTACTTGGTGGAGGCGGTACACTGCAGGCCGCCGTTAGCAGTCAGAGTCCAGTATTTCCCAGCGGCGGTTCGGAAAGCGCACTTCCGGTTTTCGCGACAAATCTCCACCTGGAACACTTCCTGGTCGCCCTCCTCGTCCTGATTGGCTGACAAGTCCATACCTGGGCGGGGTCAGACAGTTGAGTATGTTTTAGCCAAAATACAGGTCAGTGAGTCAGACATCCGCTCAACACACATGTGAGGGCTGCAAATAGCCGCAAAGGATGAACACACACACACACACACACACACACACACACAGACACACACACACACACTACAAGGATCAGAGGGACACACACACACGGATCAGAGGACTAAATGAGCAACATCATACAGTCTTGGATTAGTAAAGGATTTCACACAGCTGCGCACACACATCTGTCACAGTCCAGACAGACCCCACCACAGTTCAAAGGGTTAGTTAGTTAGTCTTCATGGTTGACAGTCACTAAACACCGGTATAAAAAAAAAAAAAAAAATCTTCGCTTCAGTGGGATCTAACATGAATGAAAACAGCTAGAGCGGAAACAGTTAACCCAACAGAAAATTTAGCCCAAACTATTTCAATAAACTAATTGCTTAGGTCATTTATTATGCGGGAAGAAGTCTTGTACTCACAGCAGTGCTTTGCGTTAAATGCTAACGTCAGTCAAGATTTCATGGCAATCTATTCAACAGTGGTCAGTTGTGGACCGACCGGCTGCCACTGCCTGGCCACAAAAAGTGTCCAAAGTTCTCCGCTACCTGCTTTTTGGGGGTTTGTATCATGGTAAAATGCATACTTGAAGATTTCTGACTGCTGGTGACAGAAAAACAAGAAATCTGAAGAGCTTGAGCTCTAGGACATTTCAACTGTTTGACATTTTGTAGACCGGTGATGAAAACAAAGAGAAAGAGAGCTCTAGATAGTATAGTCTAAAAGGCTAGCATGCATGTCCTGTGTATGTGTGCGTGTTCTCATACACCCAAATGTGTGTACAGAAAACTAGAGCCCATTAAAATCCCATCCACCAGTGTAGCACTTAAGAGCAACAAAGAGGTATAAACAAACATGAGTCATCTACAGGATGAAGACATACACAGCCCGCCTGCTATTGTATATGATGAGGTCATGTGTGGATGGACCTATGGCTAGAGAGAGATGGACTGTCTGTTGGACTGCTGTGTAAATGTGTGCAGAGAGAAAGAAAGAAGTGTTTGAGAAAACAAACCAGCTCACTCATGTGTTCCCCATCCGTCTCCTTTTTCATGCGTGACTCCCTCCCCCACTTCAGCTCATTTTGCCTCATGTCTTGTTCTCTAACAGCCTCTCAACTGGCTGCAGTGGGCATGTTGAAAAAATCTTAAATCTGCCCTAAAACGCAGTCAATAAATATCATGTGTGTCACAATTGGAAGTAGGTTTTCTGGTTATAATAGTTTGGGGGGTTTTTGTTGTCTAAAACAGGTTTGCCTAGTTTTTGGAGCTAGCAGGACTTTTATCCTTTTGTTTTCACACTCTACATTTATATTCCATTATATTTTTACAGACTTATTTAAAAAATGGAGTACATACTTTTAATTGATTGTTTTTGTGTGCAATGGGTCATAATTGCATTCATTGCCATTTATGCAGAGGACAACAATCCTGTCTGATAAGTCATTATTTAATTGTGTTTGTAGTGCCATGCATCATGTCCGTGAAAAACAATGGATGTTTATGAATCCAAGTTATTAAACAATATCTCTACCAGCAGTAGAGATGTACATGGTTTGACTGACTGTAGCCAAAGATTTACTTTATGTTAAAAGTGACCAAGATCCAAGTTGCAGAAAAGTATTACGTAAAGAGTTTGTCACAAAAGAATGTGTCTGTAAGAAAGAAACACATACATATCACTTCTCTCCTGTTGAACACCCACTAAAGTCAACTCAGGAACTCTGGCCTCTGTGGACACGTTGAGTTTCTGCAGAAATATGTGGGGACGCACACGAATGAATGCAGCGCATGCACGCGCAAGCGATTGGGAAGGAAAATACACGGGACCATAATGGGAGCCACATGGTGTGAAACAAGCTGAAATCTAGGTTTAGCTGCAACATACAGGAGGGTTTAGAGAAACACATTAGAGGAGGCGTAGAGGAGGAAAAATGGAGAGGAAAGAGGGTTGGCCTGCAGGATCTTCAGCCCCATCACTCAACTCTTCTCTAATGTTCGCCGCTTCCTGCTCCGCCAACACATTCCCTTAGAACAGTAATGGAGAGCCCAGTGATAACTGTGGCGGGAGAGGACGTCTGCTTGATGCCTCTACCCACAATAACACACTGTGCAGCGGTCCATAAATATTCAAATGCTTGTTAATTAGTGAGCTTCAGAGGTACTGGTAGGCAGATTTTGTAACATCTGGACTGACCCGGGCTAGATGTTTCCTCCGCCGGTTTAAGCCTTCATGTTCAACTAAACTAACCAGTTCCTAAGTGTAGCTTCATATTTATCATACAGACATGAGTGGTTTCTATATTTTGTCTAACTTTTGGCAAGAAAGCAGTCTTTTTAGAAAATGTTATTCATACCTGAGACACACTGGCTTGACGGAGCTCCCAACTCCTCCCAAAATCATGTCATTTGTAAAGGATTCAATTAAAGATCCATTTGTCCCATGGTCTAAATACTTTTAACTCTCAAGAATAACATTAACTTACAAAAAGGCGTAATTTCCTCTTCTTTTTTGTTTGTTTCTACTATCAGAACGTTTTTGGAAGTCGGCTTCCTCGTCATTGTCACATCAAAAATCACAATAATATTGAACGCGTAATAAAGGAGAAGACTGGAGTTTTAAATACTAGTTAAACTCAGACATTGTCCTGACACTTAATTTTTTAAGGTTTTCACATGTGCGATGGAAGGAAAACCAAATTTTACTATATGAAAATACATCAGAAAACTAAAGACACCAAGCTGGTTTGAATACATCATTTTCTAAAAATAAATTTTATTTGAATGTATGTGGGCGAATCTTTCTAGGGCTCTCAAGGTGTTTTTTTTAAACTATTGTCAATACTGACCAACCTTTATATATTTTGAACAATGCAAATAGGAGGTAGTGTTTCTCTCTTTTTACTAAACACACACACACACACACACACACACACACACACCTCATGAGTTATCACAAGGACAGAAAAACACTGACACACACAAAATACAAGACTGACAGAGACAAAACAGTCACCCTGAGGCCAGCAGAAGCCCAGCCATGACCCAGAGAGAGGAAAGAGTTATATGCCCAGATATGTCAATCTGGATCACTTTGGGAAGCTCACAGGGTTAATGGAGGAGCGGGAAACACACACACACACACACCTCAGCAAACCACACCAAACAGGACCACACATCCAAAATCCACCCAAAGACAGGGCAAAACACACACTTGAAAAACAACCCCTCTATCTTCCTGTCCACCCCACCCACCACATCCAGCCTGATGGCGGCAGGCACAGATTGTTGGCCTTGGTTACTGTGAGCCAGCACCGGAGGCCTGCTGTGAATGCATGCGATTGTATCAAGTGCAGTTGTGTGTCCTATTGTTAAGCAGGCCTGGCCAGGGAGACGACCAGCTGGGGCACAAACGGGGATGCAGATCATCAGCTTTTGTTCTGATACACACATGCATGCACGCACACACGATGGGCCAGCCAGCCTACACACTGAATACTGTAAACGCCTCTGCTCATACAGCATGGATAAACTGAACCCACACCACTCCAATACTCTGACTCCCTCCAAGCAATGAAAAAAAAACAAGGTCAGACATGCGAGATACAGTATTGTGCCTGGGGATGTGCCAAATCTTCTGGTAAATTGATTCCAACCCCATTCTGTGTTCAGTGTGTTGTACAAACTGAACTAACTTACAGTCAAACTGAAGAACAGTTGGACTGTAAGTTAGAGGGTATTAATGTGGAGACACACCCCGAGCAGAGCAGAATGACACACTGGAGACCAGCTGTAGTCTAACCTATAATAAAGTAGACGACATTGAGGAGGAGAGGCTTACTGCCCTGCAGTCGGCGTGAGGCAGCAACACTGTCAGCTCCCAACACACACACACAAAGTTTCTTATTGCATTGCAATATCAACTTGCGCAATGCCCACATCACAAAAGACACTCAGGGCTTTTTTTTGTGTTAGGCTGATTTGTCAGTAGAAAACTGCACTTTAAAATGCAGTTCAGTTTGTTCAATGTAAAGAAAGTTGGAAATAATACGTTTTTAATTGAAATAGCAATTTGTTGTATTTTACTAAAAGCAGCAGAACTAGGTTTGCTTTCTTATTTGTGTGATGTATTTTACCCGTTTTTTCCTCAGATTGTGAATCACACACACACACACACACACACACACACACACACACACACAAAACAAAAACAAACTAAGGTTCTATAAGCACATTAAGCATCATTATGTCACGGCTAGACTAGTAGACATTACCATGGAGACATGAACTGATTGCATCGCTTCCTTTTTCCTATTGGATGACTGTGTGTGTGTGTGTGTGTGTGTGTGTGTGTGTGTGTGTGTGTGTGTGTGTGTGTGTGTGTGTGTGTGTGTGTGTGTGTGTGTGTGTTGAGTGGCAAAGGGAGCAGATCTTCCCCTTTACCCTGCAGGGATAAACTCACACCAACCAAGGTCGGCGTTGTGTGTCTCATTTCCTGCCGGCGGGAGGGTGAAGGATACAGACAGGGTGTCAGGGCTGAATCATGGCCAGACACAACATGAAGCCTCGGTTTTATGTGTCCTTCCACACACCCACTCACCCACCCACACGATTTAAAGCCTGATTAGAACTCTGATTTGATGCTTCCAACACTTTAAAAAAAAGCTTGCACTAGAATATGCAAACAGTAATCTAAACAAAGTCGAGGTTTAACAGTCACCTGCAATAAAATAGTTCCACAGTTCGGGAAATAAGAGTATTCCTTTTTCTGCTGAGAGTTCAATAAGACAATTGATACCGCTTTCATCTCTGCATCTGGATGCAGATGCAGAGATGACCAGGCAGCACTCAGTGGTCGCACCAGCAGCCAACAGGATCCAACGGCCTCTCATCCCTTTAGCGCTCCATTTCCACTCACACCACAGTTTAGGGACAGGCCAGGCCACTTAAAAGGGCCACAAGGCTGATAATTGTGTCTAACGACTCTCATATGGACTGAAACAGTCGCTCAGGGAATTTGCGACCATCTATGATAGAGGATGAAGAGAGTGGTCGTTATGGTCAGGTAAATGGCAATTATGAGGCCAGCAGAAGCAGGAGGACTGCTGAAACATGCATCGACTACGTTCCACACTGAATATCAGACTTGGTTCTGGTGGTTCCCTACATAACAAGACTGCATGCTCCAATAAACCTAAATTTAATGGTTTTGGTTTAAATAAAAAAATCTAATAAAAAAAAGAAGAATTCTACTTAGCATCCCAACACTGGCACATGTGAAGCAATGTGAACATGTTGGCTAATTATAAGCCTCATTTCCATTCTTTGGTGTAGTTTCAGCATGCATCCATTTTCTTTTACCACAGTAAAAAGGTGTGGGGATGCACATGTGAACAACAAGCAATCACAGAGGTTTTAAACTTTCAAATAACTGGTGTAAAACTGCTCATTTTGACCCAAATGTCTCCAACAAATGGATTAACTTAAAGTAAGAGTTGTATCTAACCCTAAATGGGAACAAATACATTTGCTCCTCCCAAGTGTGTCGGTACATTTTGGACGGACTAATGTATTGACGAATGTCTAAACAGGATTTGATCTCAAACTTGGTCAATAAAAATTAAGTGCTAGTCTCAAAAATCAACAGATTTGGACAAAGCAGCTTTTGGACTGACCCACTTGAGCTTGCTCGCGTCAAAAAACTAATGAAAGCCAGCCAGCTTTAGACTGCCATGAGGTCTGAGGTCTTGCCAGGCAAAAAGCTGCTGCAGAGAGGAGCTATGAGAAGCTGTTGGTTTGAAAAACATCTGGATCCAGTTTAATTCCACTCAACAATTTAATCCACGTCACAGGGATATTTGAGCTGCAGGTTGGCAGAGAGAACATGGCTTCCTTGTGACATTTGTCAAGTGTCCTTCAGCAAGGCATATCAACCACTGAGCTCTGATTACGGATGCACCGATACGTTTTACTACAAATTCTGATACCTCAAGTCAAGGTCTCTGCTGATCTCACAGAGGTAATTTTCATGTAAGGTACATTGAGCCCAGGGACTACTGCGCCACTAAAACTCAGTCCGCCAGTCAACAGCATTTCAACACTGACAATTATGGAAAGGTATTAGTCAGACTATGGAGCAATGGTTTTAGAACTGAACGATTAGTTCACTTGGTCGCTCGACAAACGGTAAAAATAAAATGTTAACAAGTCACTGGTTTCAGCTTTCTGATTTGGGAATACGTCTTCATGTTAAAGTAGGGCCGGGAGATTTAGAGAAAAATCAAATATTGCGATATTTTTGACCAAATACCTCAAGATCTGTAACCCAACGATATTGTAGTGTTGACTATTGGTCCTTTCACAAAATATTTACACAATGAGATTTTTGATAAATAATCATCAGTAATGTGGATATGATGACTAAGTGGGCAAAGGCAAATAATTAAACAGCTAGAACAGTCTGGTAAGTTCAGAAAATGACATCACTTTACTGTAATGCAGCCTTTAAAACCAGGAAAAGACAACACTTATGTCATATTACAATATCCAAAATCTAAGACAATATCTAGTCTCATATCACGCTATCAATATAATATTGATGATATATTGCCCAGCTCTATGACAAAGAGAATCAAATATCTGCATTTAGGAAGAAACAAGCCATACATACATACATACATACATACACATTGGGTTCTGGGAAATTGCGATTGACATTTTTCACAATTATAGACCAAACTATATTGACTGATCAAAATATAAAACGGCAGATGACTATGTAATGAAAGTGTCAGTTGCAGCAAGTCTTTTCACAATGGGGCCCCCGTTCTGTCTGTAACGTGCATGCACACGAGGATGCACATGCAACAACTTTCTGCCTCCGGTTTCATGCTAATCCCCGGAGCAAAAATTGTCGGTCTCATAGAAAGAAATGTGTGCCAACAAAGAAAGGAAGAAGACAAAGAAGAGTGCAAGCAGGCCAACAATGCAGCGTTTTTAAAAACACATTTACAAAGAGAAATGCAGTGGGGGGAATGCACTCCATGTTTGCTAAATCGCAAAGACACTGTGTACACAATGCGTTTCAGTGAGAAACAGTGTTACCATGACTGTTGTTTGTTTACAAGAAAGCTCCACAAAGCACGATTAATGTGGCTCTGTGATCGTAATGTCCGTTAAAGTGAGATACCTGCCTGGCCAGTCGGATTGGTCCATTTCTACCTCTGTGGAGGAAACACATCTGAGAGAATTTCCCTATGACCGTCAATCATGAACCCAGAGCTGCAACTCATGTAAAAGTTTAACGTTGGCAAAACCAAACCAGGGTCCAGTCAAATGTTTGCTTTGACACATGTCCTAAATAAATATGAGTCTTGATTATTCTAGCAGTATGTAGTGAGAGTATTACACGCTTGTGTGAGCAGGATGTTGCTGGGGCATTTCACTGAACTGCACCCTCCATAATGAGACCCAATCGGATTTGGCAAAATGTCCCTCAGACAGCAATCACATTTTTCACTTGGGGATTAAATGCCATTCATGCTCCCATTCCAGAGGACTCATCATCCTCTTATTCCAGCAGATCTGTTTAAAAATCGGCAGCATTTACAGCCTCATGTTTCCATGGCGTTAGCCTTTTGTATTCAACCTCCACCTTCAAAACCAGCCTCCATTTTGTGTCCAAGGCCTGGCCCCGTTTGTGAAGAAATGAAACAAAAAACGAGTAACAGCTGATGAAGAGAAAAAGGGATAAACATCCCCTCAACATGTGACCCTGTTATGCCAGGAGGCAGAAGAAACCGGCTCAGGGTCTAACAGAGAGACAGGAGCGGAAAATAAAAAGGATAGACAGATCATACTTTCTGAAAAGAAAACCACTAAACCGTGCGGTATTCTCACCCGCATGTTGTGCTGACCAGACCCTCAATATAGATTTAGAGAGCTTTAATTAGTTTATTCCTATCTTTCATTACGGTCAGTGGCACAGTCGCTCTGCTTACTCATCCGTTGATTTGTTTTTTTGTGCTGACTGAAAAAGAAGATTTTTAAGAGCAGATTCAATCTCTAACTGGGCCAGTACATTTAAGTTGGTCACCCATCAGCATGAGGGATGCCACTGATAACGACCCAGCAGCAGCCACCCAGGCCATGAAGGCTGGTGGAGCAGGGAGGAGTGGGGGAGGGGGTGAGGAGGCAGAGGAGGAGAAGTGAAGGGAGGAGGAGAGAGAAGACATGAAGGAATAAAAGGAGGTGACAGAGAAAGAAGAGGTGAAAGGAGGTGATGAAGAGGTGGAAAAATTATAAATGTTGAGAGAAAGGAAGGAAGGAAGGGAGACAAGCTTGTATCTCTGCCCACTTTTCCAGCTGAACCACACACACAAAAAAGAAAACCATATTAACCAGTTCATATCTGAACTATGTATGAAAGACCATGAATATGTCTAAAGGGTTCAGCTGTTTTTAAAGCTGCAGGAAAAAGGATATATCCAAGAAGATGTTCGGTTGCCATGCCACTCATGGCAGTGTGACTAAAATCGTCCGACTGATGATAGACATCCTGTTCAATAGCTTGTTCAAGTTTTGACTAAGTGGAAGTTAAATGCTCAAGGATGATACACTTCAAAGTAAACGTACATGTGTATTCTTTTAAAAAAGGTGCCAAGCATCCGTTCTTATAAAATACCTCAAGTCAAGGAATTGACAGCCATTTTGGTAACATTTAGCTGGTTTTGAGACATGATACGTGCACCTTTCATCTCTAACTGTGGAGCAGTTCTGCTTTGTGCCAGTCAAGCCTCTTGCCAGTTTAAGACTGTTTTACATTTGAATGATGGCACACGTGCACATGATGCAGTATGTGCTCACAGGGCCCAGGACTATGTACTTCTTTGTTAACACTCTTTTCATGCCTGGTGTCTATAACATTCACTGAAAACACTTAAAACCAACACACACACACACACACACACACACACACACACACACACACACACACACACACACACACACACACACACAC
>NC_048421.1:3753379-3757256 GCF_013103735.1 Etheostoma cragini | reverse complement strand
CACACACACACACACACACACACACACACACACACACACACACACACACACACACACACACACACACACCTTGCCGGGTGGAGACGTTCCTCTCATTGGCAGCGGTGAGCACGACCTGCGGGTGGCTCTGCTCCAGCACGAACAGCTCGTCCTTGCCCACGCGCGCGCTCTTCCCGGACTTCATGGTACCGGAGGGCCCAGAGGGCGCGAGGTACCTGCCGCTACAGTCCCTGAACGCCACCTTGCCGGAGCGGAACTCCAGCGTGTAGCCTGTGCTCTTGTCCGTGGTGGCGACCAGTTCGCCGTCGTTCCTCAGAAAGCGGTTGTCGGAGGTCTGCAGGTGGTAGCGCTGCTCGCGGAACACCAGCGTTATCATGGAGTCCACCCCCCACGGGACATCCCGGTCGATGGCAATCTCGTCCACTTTGCCGCTCAGGTGCGCGTAACGCTTGCGCGTCATGCTGAAGAGGTTCACCTGTGGGTGCATGGCGATGTGCACGCTCCATTTCTCCGCCACAGAGGCGGTCTGCGCGAAGCAGATGATCCGGTCCTCGGTGCCGCCAAGGTAGCGCCCGTGCGGCTCGGACTGCAGGGACCAGCGGCCGTCATCATGGGCGGTGATAACGAACCGGCACTCCGGGCCCGGGGTCTCGCTCTCTCCGGTAACGTTGCCGTCCTTATCGGCGGCAATGTAGCGGCCCAGATGTGACTTGAGGTGGAACACATTCCCGGTGGAGTCGTCGCCACTCTGCTCCAGAGTCCAGATCTGCTTCTTCTTCATGCTCGAGGCGGAGGCGTTGATTTTGAAGCCGAAGGTTTCTGCCGTTAGGTATTTGTTCCCGCAGTTAATGAGACCGAACTGGATCTGCAGCATGTCGCTGGTTCCGTTAGTCGCGCCGTTAGTTGTCATTGTCGGTTCTGTGCGCTCGAGCCTTGGACCAGACCGGTTCTGTGTGAGAGGGATGGGGGGAGGCGGTTCTGTTAGTGAGCTCGCGGCTGAAAGGGTGGGATGCTGTGCTGCCTCGCGTGCTTCTCTTTGTTTGGGGAGTGTGTGTGTGGCTGAGAGGGAGTCTGTGAGCGCGCGCACGGTCCTCAGTGCTTTGCCTGTCTCAGCAGCGCGAGCACGCCACCACAGCTGCAGCCTATATAACCATCAGTGACGTTGCGCTGCTGGCCACGCCCCCTGAGATGGACCGAAATCTGGGAGGTTTATGAACTATTTATTCAATTATCTTTTCTTCCCCTTTAACTCAAAAGTTCACAACTCTTATCTCTTCCCTCTTTGATCCAGTGTAGCCCCTAAGTCAAAGGAGTTTCTTAAGTCTTCTTGGTCAAAACAGTGTGTATACTGTGCAGAGAAATGTTAAAAGGATGCAATGTAAGGTCTAGAAGAAGTGTGCAAACAAGTAAAGAGACCTCTTAATCAGAATCCGAATAATTTATTGATCTCAGGGAAACTGGTAAGTTGTAGTTGCTCATAGTCAAATTTAAGTCCTAAATAAGATCAGATAAAACTTGTCAATAAGTGTATATTCTAACAAAGCTAGAGTGCTAAAAAGTAAAGAAAGATTAGGTTAAAATCATTCACATACTAAAGGGAATCTATGTTTCACCATTTCTTAACATCATATTTCTCTCTCTCTCTCTCTCCCACGGACACTGATCAGATAGACTCAGCATTTGAATCATGAGGGCAGTGTGTGTGTGTGTGTGTGTGTGTGTGTGTCCACACACAAAGCTCTATTCATGGCTTGAGCATGCACATCAGAGGGCAGGAAAGGCACGGCTTCATAAACCATAAACAAAGAGGCCAAACAGATCACCCTGGTATCTTCTCACACACAAAAACACACACACACACACACACACAAACATACACACACACTATACAAAGTGTGTGGGTCATATCAGCAGCAGCTGCACACTTAGTACATTTGTTTTGATCAAAACCGATCAAAACACACACACAGCGGCCAAAGAAGGAGCAGTTCATTCCTCATTTCTCTCCCAGTGACATTACGCCAGTGTTGTTACTCTTTCCAACACGAATGCTGCTCAGCTGTTTGTCTAAGTAAGCGATGAGAGGGAGAGTGATGGTTGAGTCCTCCACCTCCTCTACAACCCGCACATCCTCTATGCGATGTGAGGCTCTAAGATCAGCAGATCTGTAGATCTGAGCTCTGTTTGCACATGGCGGTGAGTTAAAGCCCGGCTCCAGTCACAGGACTCAAGTCCAGCAGATGTCCTCCAGCCAAACGTTGAGTTCTCACCTGCTCTCTGGCTCATCCTGACCTTTGGCCTTTGGACATTTTCTGACAGGAATCAATGCGTTTCATTTTATGATCATTCAGTGTTTGAATGGCAGTCTTAATTTATGTCTGATCGGAGCCATTTTCTTTGGAACAACTTGTTTTATTGCGTCTATGCTCTGTCCGGACAGTTGAGATTAACAGGGAAACAAAGCAGAAGTAATTGGATTTTTCACATAAATAAATAATATTTATATATAATGACTGTCACAACCAATGTGCGTCCAAATACTTGAGTGTGTGTCCTTCGCCTCCCTGCCTGCTGGTGGGTTTACAACCAGAAAGTAATCTGAGCCTGAAATATGTAATCAATGGTAATCTCTTTCTCTCCTGCAGTCTGGGTAAATCCAATCTCCACACAGAACATCTTCAAACTAATCACATTGCAGCCCCAGAATCCCGCTGTAATAAAATCACCACACTTGTTCTGATATATTTATTTTGCTTGTTTGTGTTGTGCAATATTTATTTTACAATAACAAAACTGAATTTTAAAATGAGTGGATGTCTGAGCTGTTCCCTACAGTGGAACTGCACATCTTTGTGGTCAAATCTCAAATTCAAACTCAGCATATAATTATATTTTTGAGTCGTATTTCAAGTGAGATTATTTTATTCTTTTTTTAAATCAAACTTTCAACCTCTGTGGCTGGGTTGAATCACTGGGTAGAGCAGGTGCACATACGTTTTTTTTAAAGATTATTTTTCAGGTGCACTTACACTGAGAGGTTTATGCCTTTGGCCTGTCACAATTTCCTGCACGTCTTCCCCCTCTCTCCCCTTTCTCACCTAGCTGTCCTATCAAATAAAAGGTGGAAAAGCCCCAAATATATATATATATATAAAAAATCTTTCAACCTCTTTCACTTCACACAAACAGCCTTTGTATCCCTGATTTTGCCAGATTTTTTGTGTGTAACGCTGCCTTCAGGTCCCATCAGAAATATCCAAACTTAGGTGGCATCTAAAGGATAAAATATTGTATTATTGCTGCAGTTATCAGTGCACACACTCAAGCACAGTGGGTACTAAAGAAGACCAAATTTGTCATTATGTTTTATGATTCTTAAACTTTCAAGCTGTTTTTAAAGCCATAGGCTACATCTAATTTGAACTTTATATTTTTTGTGAGAAATGTAAAGTTCTAGTTTGGGAAATGGCCGCAATGATTTTGAAGGCATATCATAAAGAGAATAGAGCCGACTAATGAAGACATCTAGAGATAAATAAAATGTTTAGAAAGAAAAGAGGTTCTTAACTTCTAAAACAACAAATTGTCCACGTTTTTAAAAGGACTGAAACAAGCAGATCATATTTGGACGGACCCCGGCTCACTGTTTTTCTCTGTTTTATGCTAAGCTCTGCTAACTTCCAGTTTGACATTGAACAGACGAACATGAGAATGGTATCGATCTTATCATCTAGGTCTAGGACAAAAACCGTGATCAGGTCTCTGCAGCAGACACAACGACTGCAGAGTGTTCTGCTAAAATGGAAAGAGTTGACTTTTTGAAATTGATTGACAGCATGTAGCCCAGCAACATCAGGAAGCTTTCTCTGCAAAGTGC
>NC_048421.1:3736990-3753369 GCF_013103735.1 Etheostoma cragini | reverse complement strand
CCCCCCCCCCCCCCACCCCATCATCCTGGGCCAACTTCATCACAAATTAACCGTGAGTATTCAGATAAATCCTTGATTCAGGTTTGTTGTGGGATGAAGAGTCACAGATTCTCCACTGTGAGTGAGGAAATTGCCATCCTTATTACCAAAATCCTCATCCCACATGGAACAACTTTGTTTCCCACATCCATTTTGGAACAAACATCTCAAAACAGGTGTTTTTTTATGTGAAAGTTTTAAAATATTTGACAAACAGGAAGAGAAACTTACGTCATCATGTGGAAAACACACAGCAAGTGGATACTGTTTGACTGATTCTGCTCTTATGTTTCCCACAGTTATTAAAACCGGTTGATTTTTCAGGGACGCCTCTCTTTTTCAGGAACACCCTGATCCCATTCACACAGTTACACACTGATACCTGATGCTGCTCAGTACAACCACAGTCAGACCTGCTGGGGTTAAGGGCCTTGCTCAAGGGCACCATAGTGGTGGCAATGAGGGAGGGCCGACCGCTGCTCTTTTCCCTTTCCCCACCCAGATCTTATCCTGTCGGTCTGGATTAACCCTTGTGTTGTCTTCTCGCCAAAGTTGAAAATCAAGACTTTTGCTAAGGCTATTAATCAATGTTTTTAAGTTTTTAATATGTTTTTGTCCCTTTTTTAAACACTTTAACACTTTTTTTCAATGTTTGCCACTTTTTGATATTTTCAACACTACGTAACACTAACTCATTAACTTTAGTTTTACAGTTATTTTTTGAATTTATGGTCAACAAACCTGATATGTAAAAGAATTATACCCAATGTTTGAGTTAGAAAAGCAGAAAGTAGGAATTATTTAGACTAAAATGAAAGGAAAGTAATGTGTGCTGATGGATAATCTCAGAATAGAATATGTCAACTTTTACTCAATACTATTTGTACATTTGTATATTTGTCATAGTAATACTACTTTTCCAAATGCTATAAAATTGAATAAGACACCGCAATATGAATGAAAGTAGAGATTGTACTTTCCAAAGAGCGTGTGGAATCAATCATGTTATTTTGGGTAATTGGGTGGTTAAAAAGGACAATGATATAGGAAAGATGGTCAGTTTGACCCGAGGACAGACCAACCCCCCGGTCACAAGCTCTAACTCTAACCTTTAGGCCACCACTGCCCCAAATGCATCCACCCTAACCATAATCGATCTCCTCGTCATCTTTCTTTGTTTCATTTAATTAAATTGGTAATTTGAGCCTGAGCTGAAATCATCAACGGCTTAAAGGCAGGTGAGCCAGAGATGTTCAGTGCATGTACGAACGACTCCTTTACACCCAATCCTCAAAGTGAACCCAATCATCATTGACAATGACCGAATCAGAAGCTTTTAGCAGTGGAGCTCTACACTGGTGTCAGTTTGGCCTTTATTGAGGTGGAAATTACGATTCTTTTAACCGGTTTAAATCATTTTGTTAAGTCACTGTTCAACTGCCCTTCAGTCCGTACCAATCCCAGCTGTCCAGCCGACGTTCAGGACTCTTTCTGACGGCCTTCAGTTCAGTCTAATGCTAGCTGTTACTTTCAGTGCAGTAATAAACTTTGTTTATACAGACACTTTACATAAGGTAAGTGGCTGAGCAGCCACACTATGATTGTTTTATGGCTTTTGCGGTCCTTTTATAGGCTTTAACGAGGAGAGAACGCCCTGTACTGTGTGTGCATCATAGCTGTCACAAACGAGGAGCTCTACTGCTATAAGCTACTGTTGCTACTGTTTCAGATCACTGATTCTGTAAAGTTAGTTTACTTTGAAGATTTGTTCATACGTTAAATGAACATCTTTTATATACAGCATGTTACATGTTACGGCATGTACACGCTAACTGTAAGACCTTAACAACTTCATAAACAATCATGATGTGAGAACTGTTGATAACCTATAGCCTTGTGTAGCACTTGTATAGATCTGGTTATTTACTGAGCTGAACATACGTGAACCAGCAACAGATTGAATAAACTACACAATGAAATGAAACTGTGATGTTGCGTGTGTGTGTGTGTGTGTATGTGTGTGTGTGTGTGTGTGTGTGTGTGTGTGTGTGTGTGTGTGTGTGTCTGTGTGTGTGTGTGTGTGCGTGCTTTTTCACCAGATGGGCGCCTCCATTGTTACAAATGTAAAATCATTCAAATCGTTTGTGTTTTAAGGGAGTTTAAAAAAGAAAGAGAAAGATGCTCTGTCATGCCACACACACACACACATACACACACACATACATACATACACACACACACACACACACACACACACACACACACACACACTCTCGATCTCTGATTATGCATCCCTTAAAGAGATTTGGATGCTGATGTAAAATGAGATTAGCATTGGAGAGGGAAGCTATCTTTGTTCAGAAGCCCAGCTTTGAGGATGGTTGCTATGGAGACTAACCTCAAATCTGTTTTCTGATGAAGGGCAGGCAGTCTGCTGCAGCGAGCACACACACACACACACACAAGCACACGCACAAGCACACACTGACACACTGACACACTTGCTGCACTCAGAACAGCTGCAGACGGCGCAGCGCTGCAGCACTGCATCAGAAGACACAAAGCTGACCAATCACCATCCTCGTCTGACACACACCTCTGAGCTGGACCCAATCAGAGCGCCTGTTCCAACCCACCAATATGTCACCCAATCAGGCAACATCAGCCCAGATGTGTCTGCATATATGAGCCAACCAACATCCAAATTGTTTGCGAGTCTGATTTGACGTTTGGCTACAGCTGTAAGGATATGGATGCAACCTTTAGTCTTGAGTCCCACATATGTATGAAGTATAACAAAGATGCATTTGATAAACGAAAGACAATTACGTGGAAACATCAGTTAAGGAAGTGAAAGATCTGAAGAACGTGAGAGAGGAAGAGGGAATGATGTGAAGACGAGGAGGAGAGACTGATGGGGGATCTGTGTTTCTCCTCTCACCTACATTCATTCTGTCATTCATAGAAAGTATTGGATGATGATGGAGAGTGTGTGTCCACAGTGTCCTTGATCCGCATGTCTCATATTGGGTCAACCTTAATCAAACTGTCATGTTCAAGTTGAGCCCAGAGGAGCTTTGGCAGGTTCAGGGTGGCAATACACAGCAGAAGGATTATGAAAGACATGTCTCCTGCATTAATCTACATTTTACTGTGACAATTGACCAACTGAATGGAGACATTGGTTGGCATCCATTGGCTGACCGAGTCGGCGTCAGTGTGTGTGTGTTTCAGTAGAGATGGTGCTGTAACTAAGTGAAGACATCAGCCATAATGTCACAATCTGTCCCAGTAAATCATGTGAAGCTGTTTCAGGCAGGCAGCACAAATCTGTCATTGTTTCCATGAAAGCATGGAATTCAAATGATTTCTTACCCCATCACTACTCAGTAATCTCTAATGTGATGTATTTTGGTTAGCAGACAACCTGACACTGTCTGTACTTATCCTTGATTACAGCTGCTCTTTCTATTGATTGTATTGATCATTTTCATTACTTAACTGTCTCTCTCCCTCTCCTCTTTGTCTGGTTGTTCAGATCATGTTTCCTCAGAAACAAGAAGAGTTGTACAACCAACCTGCTCTGTTCTTAAAAGCTGACCACTTCTTATGATCTGATTTAAGTCGTGTCAATCTTGACACCTCTGATCTGTCAATTGGGATAAAACAGGTCTATTAAAATCCGCTGTAGCATGTGAGAGTGATCTGTTAAATCCTTACTAGCACTCAAGACATGCATTAGTAATAAGCTTCAAGAAAACAAGGCAGAAGGACTTTTGGAACAAAGGCCAGAGGAGATGACCTAAAGTGGTCATGTTATGCTCATTTTCAGGTTCATGGTTTGTAAACCCACAACGTACCCAAAAGAGATACCGAGATATGACACAATAAACGAAAGGGAAAAAGCCAAAAAGCATAATATGAGTACTTTAAGATCAAAAAGTGTTGCTCTGGTTGAAAACCACACAGTGGAAACTGCGTTTTTTTCATCTCAGAAACATTTTCCAAGCTAAAGCCATTTATGAGCCTCAGGCAGCTGTGTGTTGTTTTAGCCCTAATGACAAAATATTAGCATGCTACCAAACTCAACTAAGATGGTGAACATAAACATTATCAATGTGAGCATGTACGTGCAGCCTCACAGAGCTGCTAGCCTTGTCAAATGACAGCACAGGACATTTCAGTTCGCTTTTAGCAAATCTTTTAATTTGAAATGGTGTCTCGTCTCTGTATTGCTGTCTTCTCCTTATTTTGAGGCAGTTTGAGCTACATTTGTACGATCAGTGCTATGTTTAACTTGAACATGATTATTTACACAAGTATTGACACTTGAGCCTTATACATAGGTTTCCAGACAGATGCCAAAACAGCTTTTATGGGAAAGTTACTAAACGTCTTTTTCAAATGTGCAGTGAAACAATGCAGTTGGGTGAAATGACTGTAGGAGTTATGGAGCTGTGTGTGCTGCCGGTGTCTCATGCAATCACTGAGGAATGTGTGTGTTTGCTTGTGTGTGTGTCTGTGTGTGTGTATGCGTGCACAGCTGCAGTCCTACCAAGGGCCTCCTTTCCACCAACAAAGAGCTGGAAGCTGGAGCCACTGGGGAACACCACACACACTCCCCTCCTCTCCTTTGCCTCCGTTCCCCACACAGCAGCCGCGTCAAAGGTCAGTGTGTGTGTGTGTGTGTGTTTTGGGGTGCCTCCAGCCCTTTCACCCCCTTATTGTCATGGTGACAGCAAAGCAGTTGAGCCAAGATCAGCAGTGCAATATTATAGCTTCTCCCTCTGTTTAACACGTTATGAAGTGTGTGTGTGTGTGTGTGTGTGTGTGTGTGTGTGTGTGTGTGTGTTTGTGCATGACGGTCGGCTGTGTGTGTAACTGTCACATCATTTTATTTTCATCTCCCCCCAGCAGCAGACAAAAAACAAGGGGCTGATTTTCTTCTCTGCTGTGTGTGAGTGTGTGTGTGTGTGTGTGTGTGTGTGTGTGTGTGTGTGTGTGTGTGTGTGTGTGTGTATGTGTGTGTGTGTGTGTGTGTGTGTGTGTGTGTGTGTGTGTGTGAGTGATGGCCGTGCATGCGTGTGTGTGTGTGTGTGTGTGCGCACTATGGGCGTGCATGCGTGTGTGTGTGCGTGCATGCGTGTGTGCTTGAATTGATTGCAGGGGCTGATTGGCGCCTCCAGCACTGACTTCAGAGAAACTTGATCAGGATGCCTCTGAAATTACCTCTTCCTGCCGCTCAGCGAGGGCCTGTGACATCACATCCTGTCCTCATGAATGAACAGTGTGGTCAGTATCCTAAATATCCATCCTTCCTTCCTTTTAAACACCTTGTGTAGTTCCATTGATCTCTGAGGCAGTAAACAGCTGCAAAGTGTTATTTAAACTCCATCTTAAAAAGAAATGGAACTTTTTAAAACTTTTGAATCAGATCTGTAGGGCGTTTTTAGATTTTAAGATTTGGTCAACTTATTTACAGATAAAAATATCTAAAAGCTGCGTTACATATTTTTGTACTTGTGGGAAGCAGAACTAGCTTTGAATACAACATTGACGTAGTATTATCTCCTTGTAAAGTTGATATGGCTAACATGTTAGCAAAAAGTAGCTCCATCACACCTCAAGCAGACACAAAGACAACGTTAGCAGTTTTTGAAATGTTTCTGGCCACCTGATGGATGTGAGTCCAACGTTCACTTTGAGCTCCGTTTTTGGTTTCCTACAACTCCTGAGGGAAATGTGTGTCTCCTCAGCTGTTAGATGCTCCTTAGTGTTCATCATGTGGTTGCTAACTCAGTCTGTCATTTGGTGCTGAGCAGGTAGTTTAGCCTACGGCGATTTGATCAAAGCTGCAAACAGCTGCTGGAGACAGGGTTGATGGGACCGGTGAACGTCAACAAAAACAAAGAAATTGTGGTCTGAAAAACCAAAACAATGTGCAGAAACATGCTAAAACGCTGTGTGGAGGGACACTGCAGAGTCAGGTGATAATTAATCAGAAGGGACACTTCAAAATATCAAAATACATACACTGAAATAAATGAACATTGGTCTTTAAAAATGTCTGGAACTAGTACAGCTTATGAGGCCAGCTGTACTGCACTGCACATATGATTCTATAATTATAGTTCAAACATCATGGTTGCACTACTGAGGGGTATTTCAGGAAGCAGGTTTAACAACAAACTCTGAGATCCAACCTAAACTCTGGATTGTGTTTATGAGTTTTTTTAACGTTAACATGCGTTCCCCCAGACTACCTACGGTCCCCCAGGGGCTAGAAATGGCAGTAGGTGTAAACCGAGCCCTGGGTCTCCTGCTCTGCCTTTGAGAAAATGAAAGCTCAGATGGCCAATCTGGAATTTTGCTCCTTATGAGGTCATAAGGGGCAAGGTTACCTCCCCGTTCTCTGCTTTGCCCACCCAGAGAATTTGGCACACCCATGAAAGAGAGACATCATGGCTTTCAAACAAGCAAAGTGGTCAAGGTCACGCCACCACGCCGCAAGCTGATCTAGAAAAGAACTACATAAAGCTACACATATAAAGACACATCTCTAAATAAAACAGCTATAACAGATGCAAGTTAAAGGTGAGGTGGATGAGTTTACTTGTTTCAACAACATGATGAACATCATGAAATCTTACAGAACTACATTTGTACTTAAGTTTTAGAACACATTGGGTTATAAGGTGGAAAAACTTGGTTTCACAGAGTATGTTGCCACAGTAACTGACTCAAGTAGATACTGAAAACCTGAACTACCGGCTTTCTGTAATGGGGCCTTGGATTGATTTCAAACAAAGATTTGTACTTTTTTTATTTCCCCTATTATATTGTCTAAAATACCTATGTCTGTGTCCATCTCCCTCCTGGAGGTCCAACACCCTAACACGTCTCATGGAGTCTAAAGGAGCTCTATTGCTCCACCCACTGGCGGCAGCAGCAAACTACACCAATCAGTTCATCCACCTACTAATGAACCCTTTTCAATCTCACACACACAAACACACACACACACACACACACACACACACATACACAAACACACACATACACACCACATACAGTAGAGGGTACATTTAGTTGAGCAGGTGCTGCTGGTCATTGCCACCACTTTCCTGTTGTATCCCCTGGGTCCCATTCTTCCACTCTCTCTCTCTTTCTCTTTCTCTTTCTCTTTCTCTTTCTCTTTCTCTTTCTCTTTCTTTTTCTCGTTCTCTCTCTCTCTCTCTCTCTCTCTTTCTCTGCTTGTTCCCTTCCTCTATCCCCACATTTTCATCTCTCCTTCTCTCTCTTCATGGGCAATAAGGAGTTTAAGATGCTAATGATATGCTCTTTTGCAACAAAGGGGTGGAGGCCCCCTCACAGACCCTCTTGGGGACAGACACACACACACACACACACACACACACACGCCGTCAAGCACTAACCCCAGCTGTTCTCTGCTGGCCTCTTATTACACAGCCCCCCTGAAAGATTTAGCTGCTCAGGACAGACACACACACACACACACACACACACACACACACATATATATGAAAACACACATTTTGTTTAACAAGAACAGGCATGGACTCAGATTGCACAAGTTTGATCTGTGGAAAATATTTTTTGTAACTTTGAAGATTTCAGGGCAAAAGATCACCATTTGCCTGATTCTACAGTAGATTCATTTTGCATTTTTTTCCTCATTGGCTTCAATCTCCTGGTGTGAATAATTTATGATTGAGGAATAATGGAAGATTGCATGTGTGTGACAGACACACACCATCTGCTGACACACACACACACACATCTGGGGCAGATGGCCATGTTAAACACACTGACCAGCCAAACCAGGGGGACACTAGACAGACGCAGTGGATCTGCTTCATGATGCAGGGTGATGCAGCTTTATCTTTCTGTAAGAGTTTGCCTACAGTTTTAATTTGCTCATTGTTCCTTTAAAATGAATTGGTACTAAGGAGGGATGGTTTAAATCAAATCAACTGATTTTTCAGAATAAAATATTGTTAACAATCATTTCCTAAATGCACTGTGTGTAGTCAATTGATCACTTCCTGTATGATGCAACCAATCATCTCTGGTTACTGGCCAGTTTGAGAAAAGCTTGTTAATATCCCGGTACAGCTCAAAACGAACCAAACAAACAGCAAAACCGACAGAACTTGATTCTACGGAAGAGGATTAGGGCCACTGGTGAACATTTTATTTGAGTTCTGACTTTATTCTCATAATCTGACTTTAGAGTCAGAATTCTGAGTTTATTCTTAGTATAAAGATAGATAGATAGATAGATAGATAGATAGATAGATAGATAGATAGATAGATAGATAGATAGATAGATAGATAGATAGATAGATAAATAGATAGATGGACAGATAGATAGATAGATAGATAGATAGATAGATTGATAGATAGATAGACTGATAGATAGATAGATAGATAGATAGATAGATAGATAGATAGATAGATAGATAGATAGATAGATAGATAGATAGATAGATAGATAGATAGATAGATAGACAGACATTGATCCCAATAAAATAGGAAATCACGTAGTTGCAGCAAATAAATTAGTCACACAGCACACAGTACAAATATAAATGAAGTACTAGAATAGAATGGACATGCATACAATATACTGTACATGAAATAATAATAGGATAAAATACAACAACAAATAATTTAATGTATATGTAGTTGAAAATTCAAAAATGTGCCCAAAAAAAAGTCAGAATTCTGAGTATAAAGTCAGAATTAATAGAATAAAGCCAGACATTTTCACCAATGGCCCTAAGCCTCTTCTGTATAATTCAAAGGTTAAAGGGGCGCTGCGCAGTTTGGGCCGTTTCTTCTCTGTTTTATCGCTTTTTGCTCGCAGGTTTCTCTATAGAGCCCCCCCTACAGCTTTGGTGTACTTGTGTCTGACTCCTTGCTTGGTCAGTCTGTCGTTTCCTCTTTCTGTGATCCTTCGACAATGTGCGGAAAAACTTGGAAAAACCCCATCACTGCTTTGTTTGCCAGTTCCTGAATGAGCGTATGTGTGCAGTGCCATGAAGCGATTCACTGGACTAGCCGGCTGAAAGTTGCAGGGATGGTTTCTCTGCTCACAGACGCTAGGGGGAAGAGAGACATCCACCATTCAGGTCAAAGTAAAAGTCATAAAACCATTCCAATGACTCTGAAGTTGTATAGTGCCCCTTTAATTCGAGTGTTCCACAATTGAGAGCAGACTGGCTCAGTTCTGCCCCTTCCTGCTGAGTGACAGAACTACATGTGTTAGACTCACCTCTGCTCTGGGGTGCTTATTACACATTTGCCTAACTTAAACGGCTGCTAGTTGATGAGAAAATGCAGCAGCAGTTGCAACTTAATGTGTAAGTAATACTGTATTACCAATTGAAACACAACATGTTTTCACACTGACATTATTTACTGCCACTGTGTGTTTTGGTGTGCAGACCTGGGTTGACAAGCGTAATAAACTGTTAAATTTGAGAGCTGTGTTGCGTTGTCTTGGTGACATGCGCACGCTTTCTCAAATGAAAAAGGACTCATTAGGTTTCTCATAAGCTCGCCAAAGATATATAAACGTTCCTCTGTCACGAATCAGAAAACCAAAACTTTTTGAAAATACTAAGTGCATATTGAACTCAAGCGAACACCTCACAGTGTATTGGGATGTTTTCACTATAAATAACCTTCCCGTTACATGTTTTTGTTAGCAACAGTCGCTCAAGCAGAAGACAAAGAGAGTCAAATTGAAACTCAGGGCGATGGGTGCTCAGGGTGTTTTCCCCTGTTTTAATAATGAATGCAAACAACGTAATTCCACATTAAACTACTTCCTGTTGTACTTCTAAAATGATACAGAGTTTTACCGGATTTTTCCCCGAATGAGTGAGTGGGACCTTTATTTGAAGTGTTTTTGCTAATGCCCAGGACAGCAAGAAAGGACAGCAGATTATTTAAAGACTAGAGGATCCTTTTGGGCCCTCCCTCGACCCGGGCATGGGACAACTGGCCCTGTGTCCCAGGTTATACGTGGTGATACATTTGGAATTAGGTCAGAGACAGAAAGCAGAATAAAAGCCATGACCCACACACACTCAATGTTCCATTTTCTCTCAACAACAACAACATGGTCTGTCTTCTCACTCTTGCTCTTGCTCTCACACGCACACACACACACACACACACACACACACACACAAGCAAATTCCTTTTGCATAAAAAATGGCAGTGTGACGAACCCAGTTACAACCCAGTTATCTGTGTGTTACCAAAGCACTGGAAGAAAAACAAAAGAAACATTGGACTGCTGCTTACTGTGTCTCACACACACACACACACACACACACACACACACACAGCTCTCCTTTCCCTTATGTAACAGCTTGTTAGTACGTTCAATGTTATCAGCTTACAATCAGATGAGCCAAGTAAGGTGTAGCTCACCCTCTCACAATCCCCTGTCTCTCCTTTTCCTTCTTTCTCCTTTTTCTACTTGTCCTACAAACCTTCTGCAACAAAGAGGAGTGTGTAGAACAGTGGGATTTGAAGGAGAGGGGGAAAACAGGAAGATGTTGCAGAGGTAAAGAGAGAAAACTAAACAGGGGAAAAGGTAGAATGAGAAGAAAGGGTGTGGCAGACACAAAAGAATGGTGATTTAAAGAGAGACACTCCAGGCAAAAAAATTGTTTTCAGGTTTTGGACTATTTTACTTCCATACCACGTCTTCTTTTGGACTAGTGGTCGAAAAAACATCCAAATTCACACAGTTGTTTATTTACTTCACCTTGACTATTTGAGCCTGTAGATTTCTTCCACATTCTTCAAAAGCTATAGCGTTAGATAACACTTCAGAAAACTTGTCATACAAAAAAATAATTGTCCAAATGTAAGTGATCACCTTGGGAAGTTCCATGTGGATATCTGTTAATGCTTTACACCCCACACATCTGTAGTGTCTCACTTTGAGAGAGAGAAGGAGCTATCTAGCACGAGTTTCTGTAATGAGGGATTTACGCCTAGGTCTGTCACCAGAGTCGCCTTAAAAGGCAATCCATTTCAGGTGATTACCTCCAGCCCTCAGCCAATGGCTGTGCAGCGAGTTACCTGCAAACGCCTAATCTCTCTGTTCTACAATCCAGTCAGGCCATTTGTGGGTGTGTACTCACACACACGCACACACACACACACACACACACACACACAGATACACACCTAAAGACACACTGAACTTCCTATCTAAGTGTAGAGACATGGCTAGAGGGAATAGCTGCAGCTAAAGGTTTCATAAGAAGCCTCTACATGTTGCTTACACTGGATGTCTTCCCGGCATATCAGCACACTAACTGCTCATGTCGTGTATCTTGGTTCTAGCTATGCAGTTGTGCATATGTGTCTGTGTGTGTGTGTGTGTGTGTGTGTGCGCGCACAGTTATGTAACAGCCGAGGTAAACGCAGTGCCTCTTGACCTACATTTTCGGGGTTTGACTCTACTGCTCAGGGAATCCCACATCATTAGCTGCATCACACTCTCTCACACGGAGACACACACATCTTCTCCTTTAGTTTCTCTTATTTGTTTTTAACTTCCTTAACTTGGAGTTAGTTCTTTAAAAAAAAATCATTGCTACTTAAATCACTTGACAGGAAGTGGATATATGCACACAGCAATGAGGAAAAAAGGGAGTGCTACCAGGCCATGGCTTGGTGCAAATGTGGTGGTCAATGTAACAATGCAGAGGGAGAAGAGAAGGTCTGGAGAGAGGGAGGGGCACAGGGAGAGATCGGTGTTTTGTTTGGACGCATTTCCAAACGGGCTTGTCAACCTACACACACACAGATGGCGGAGATAATTGGCATGGCAGAGAAACATACCAAAGTCTAGGAGATGACAAGGAAAGAGTAAATGACAAAGTGAGTAAAGAGAGACAAAAGAGAAGAATCTGGCAGAGTGTGTATTCTCGAGGAGGACCGTCGGCCATTACATCACCTCCCTTTTCCTCTGGGATGTGTGTGTTGGGCTGGTGCAAGCAGGAGGGGGGGCTCTGGGTTGTGGGTGGGAGGAGGGAGAGTGGTGGTGATGGGAAAGAGCAGAGTCTGAGTCAGTGGAGGATCATGAATGAATCCACTGAATATCCCTGTCTGTCCTATTCTCTATCTATCTCACAGCTCCACCTTGTTTTCATTTGTTAATTCTTCCACATTCTCCTCCCTTCTCTCTTTCTGTCTTCGTAGCCTGGGTTGGGGGGGATGTACTGTGGAGTTTAGTCAGTGGAGGTCAAGCACAGATGAAAAAACTGCCAAGAATGACAAATTCCCGAATTAGAATCTGCTTATTAGGTTCCTGTGTTGGACATCACATTCCTGAAATAATGCAAGGACAAAGATCAGCAGAAGAAGAATACCTCATTTTTTAATCTAATTAATTATTGAAATGCTTATTTGTTTAGTGGAATTGTTTGCCATGTGTGTGGCATGTTGGCTTATCTGTTGTTTAATCCACCACTTCATGCACAACCTATGACACTGCCATCAACCTTAACCGTACTTGATGTTTAGTGCTAAATAGCCAATGTTAGAGTGCTAACATGCTAAACTGACATCTCTTTCACACAACCCTGAAACGATCTATGCATTACGCGGTGGAGCTGTATGTGAGAACGCAAATGTCCAAATCAGTTGGACCGAACATCCAACAGTCTTTACCCTGCCAGCTCCTAGATACAAAGGAATTCACAGCGAGCGGGTAGACGTGTTGATGATGTTTCTATAATGCTACTGGCACATAAAACAAGCAAAAACAACCTTGGAGCGTGAAGAAGAAGGGTGTGGTCCTTTGCTCCATGCATGGAAGGGTCATGTCCGGACCTGATTCCTTGGACATTGTCTGGAGTTCATATGTGAAAACATCCTAAGGAGGTGAACATGGAGACAAACACCTACTAAACATCCACATGTTAGCATTGTCATTGTGATTAGCATTACTGTGCTCACGGACAGCCTCACAGAATCAGACAAACCTTACAAACCTTGCCGTATTTAGCCTTGAAACCTTGAGATTAAATGCAGCCAACAACGGCACATCAGTTGAGCAGGCGGGGCCACAACAAAGTTTGTGGGGGAATATATTGTTTAGAGGTTCATGTTGTGGCAAAAATAGGTAAATGGCAGTGAAAAGGGCTGAACATTTATGGTGAAAAATATGGTGAAAATTCTCCACTCAGGAAAATTTAAATGGCACTAAAAGAGGAACAATCTCATACTGTTGCTCCAGTTTGGGAAAAAAAACAGAAATGGTATGCTGATGACAGAAAAACAGCCTCACTGTCCTCATGACTAATGTGCACACTGAGGGCAGCAGATAAAAGGAAACATGGCACAAACTGCTTTAGGTCTGCCCAGATGGCTTCCTGTACTATACCAATGCCGCAGTCTGAGTGGTGGTGTCTGTGCCTATACCTGCCGACTGTTAGCCTTATATGGTGCCTTGTAGTGAATTAAGAGGAAGTCCCTCTCTGAGGAAAAAAGTGACAACCGTGTGGTTTTGGTCGGCAGCTGTAGGAGGCAGCCCAGAGCAGCATCAGCTGCAGCCCACACAGCAGCTTTAGCTTTAGGAAGCCATGTGAGTGCTGATTTTTATTTCTACATAAACACATTCCCACAACAAATATAGTAGTACTTCATGCTTTTTCCTATTCTGGGCTATGAGATTGTTTGGGCAGTTTCCAATCACTGAAGTGAGAATCTTTGATTTAAACCTGATGTAAAATTGCCACTTTGAACTCATTCGCCTTTGTACATTAGTTACTAACACTGGCTTAAAGGCCAAACACACACACACACACACACACTTGTTCTAGTTCTTGTTCTTCTTCTGTCTGACAAGGAAATCGGAACGTCCTCATCTGCAGTTTCCAGTTACTGAAACATGGCTGTAGGAGAAGTGAAATCTCTTGAGCTATGAATTCCCCTGTTATCACACACACACACACACACACACACACACACACACACACACACGAACACACAAAAACACACACACACCCAAACACACACTGTTCATAGCTGACACATTGATACATACATGGAAGTACTAGGTGCTTGCAAATAGGAACCTAATGAGGCAAACACGCATTTCTACACCCAGAGAGACACACACACTAGATTTCACAGTCCTCAGGGGGTGAAGTTGATTTCCTTGAGACAGTATCCCATGTGACTGGTCTTGCATTCCTCAGATTGTTGTCATGTGACAAACTTAAAGATCTCCTTTTATGGACGTCAGCGTTAACAGGAGAGGCGCGGCCTCACTAATACACACCCAGGGCAACAAAGAAAAAAAGGGGTGAAGGAGTTGTGAAATCAATCTTTGACAACAGTATTGTTGTCAAAGCTGCTTCACAGGTACAGTCAGACCAACTGCAGCGTTACATGACGCCGGATCACAGCATCCGGATGGGTGCTCTGTAACTGAAAAACTGTTTTAGATTGATGTTAAAGTTAGAATGTAAAGCAGTGTAGAAATGATGTTGCAATACCTGTAGTCGTGTATAACTACTACAGGGATATGGTTACTAACAATGAGTAAGAGCACGAGTTCTGTCACTGTACAAGTGGGACTGTTTAGGGCGCCCGGATGGCTCAGTTGGTAAAACCGGCGCCCTTGTATGGAGGTTTACCATGGCAACACCAAGAGACGTCATTCTCAGGTCTTGGCCTAGCCTAAGTTAAGCACAGTGTCTACTCATAATCGTGTTTCATTGTGTGTTCCCAATTGTGTCAAAATGTCTTAAAGTAATGTTTTTGATTGCTGGGGACAAGGCTGTAGACAGGATGTGGTTTGAAAAAAAAGGTTAATAAGTCTCCTGATGCATAACCAAGAACTAACATTACCAAATTATTTTTTAACATTTGTATTTTTCATATCTTATTTAGTCTGTTAAAGGAAGTAGTATTAGTGTTCTTTCTACTAACTCGCAGCAAGAAGGCAAATCTGTGTATATCCCAAAATGCTGGACATCCATCTTTCACCTCTTATCCTGGTCTGGTTTGTGGCGGGTGTGTGCTTAATTTCCAAGCCAGATGGGATTTGTAGTCTCTACAGTGTTACCTGGGTGTGTCCCCTGGTCTCCTCACAGCTGGATGTACCTGGAACACCCTCACAGGGAGACTGCCTACCAACCACCTCTGCTGACTTTCTCTTCAAGGTGAAGGAGCAGTGGTTCCTCTCCACTGTCTCCATGTGGCCGGGCATAACGTTCAGGGCAGGAAAGCTGAAACTTTAAATTACTCGCCAAAAGTGATAAAAATAATGGAACTCCATAAAACGACTGGCATGTGTACTTTCCAGACAACAAATTCTCTGAAAATTACTAAAGTCCAGCTCTCTCTCCATGTCTCACACTGACACGTTACAACATAATGTACTCATGTAACAATCTGCTGCACAACAGCAGCATGTACTGTTGCAGCTGCATAGCTCCGAGTGGACTTTACCCAACCCTCGGCTGTAAAGTAAAGCCAGTGTGTGCCGCACTAAGCTGAAACATTGCTGCCATGAGTGATTAGGAAGCTTCCAGTCACACATACTGAGCAAAATTATGAGCTTGCGGGTTAATACCAATGAGTGAATGTGTTAATCGGGAATGGATGCAGGAGAGAGAGGAGTGAAGGAAAACAGGGGAGGAGTGCATAGAAAATAGACAATAATGAATTCAAATTGCACAGAGAGAAATGACAGGAAGAGTGGAGACAACTATGCCAAAAATGAAGAGATGGCATGTTAGGACCTGAAAAGAAAAGATGGAGAAAAATCTGAGAAAAGGTGTGGCAGTTTCTTATGAATTCTCTATAGGCTGCACATTCTGCTGCCGGTCTCTGAGAGCCAGCTCTCCACTTCCTCTTTACCCCACTTCCTGCCTCTGCTGCTAGCCTATGCCCTTATATGGCAGCCGCCGGCAGCCAATCGGCGCAGAGCAGACAGCTCATTCAAACAGCTAGTGTGAGAGAGGAGCAGGGTGGGAACTGCAAACAGAAATGAACACTAGCACACCATACAAAACAATATAGCTCACTAGCACACACAAACCTGCCGGCTGGCTTAAAACAAAAAAGAGGTGCTACAATACAACAAAGCAAAGCAACGCATGCAAACTTTACTCAGTCATTCAGGGGCACTGGGTGCACGCTGCAGCACGGCATTGGAGTTGTTTTGGTGGCTAATGGAGAGGGTGGGCTATCGGTTCCTATGCAGAGGAGATCAGAGGAGAGGAGAGGAGAGGAGAGAGGGGAGAGAGGAGAGGAGGGGAGAGAGGAGAGGA
>NC_048421.1:3735373-3736890 GCF_013103735.1 Etheostoma cragini | reverse complement strand
AGAGAGGAGAGAGGCGAGAGGAGAGGAGAGAGGGGGGAGAGGAGAGGAGAGAGGGGGGAGAGGAGAGGATGGCACACTGTTTAAATTCCTCTGCAAGTGTTTACATGTAGCACTTTAATTATAGTTGACAAGTGATTAATGTTTCTCAGAATAAAAACAAAGACATAGACGGGAAGTGAATGATACCTAGATATGTAAAGATATGAAGAGAATGAGGAATGACAGACACAAGAAGCTGTAATGTTATGTAAGGAATGTCCAAACAGAGCTAAGTGCTAGGGATGTACGGACCAAAGTGCATGGGCGTGTGTAGGTGGGTGACCTCTCTCACTGTGTTTCGAGCTGCCCCCAGCTGAGGGGGCAGCAATGGGATGAGGAAGATCAGGAAGTAAAAGCAGGGCTGGGGCCAGTCAGGAGGCTCAAAACACCCAAACGAGCCAATCAGAAGGCTGGAATCTTGTGAAACGAGCCGATCTGAGAAGTGGAGCCCTCCCACCAGACAGAGACAGATGGTGGAGGATAGATAAGCCTCCCTGGGTTCAGTACCATGCAGGGGGTGAATAAGGAGTGTGTGTGTGTGTGTGTGTGTGTGTGTGTGTGTGAGAGAGAGAGAGAGAGAGAGAGAGAGACAGAGCGACAGAATTAGATACAGAAATAGATAAGTCTGTCATTCTTGTTAGCAGTAGAGATGAAGTTTCATTTATACTTTGCACCAACTCAATGCAAAACACCATACAAGAAAACAAATACTCTGTTCTGTTTTTCTCGCACGGACCTTGTTTTACATATTTGGTATACATTTCTGTCTTTGCATGCAGTAATCACATGTGTTTACATGCCGCTGGGGGTTTAGTTCTGACATGTCTCCATTAATGGTTAAGACGATGGAAGCCGTCATTAGTCTCGGTGTGGTTTGTACCACACCTGAATGAAACCTCACAACCTTAAAAGGCACCTCAGCTGCTACTTTGGGCCAATAAGAGGACCGAACACTAGGAGGAAGTGAGGTGGGTGCACAGGAAGGGGAAGAGAAGAAGAGAGGTGTGTGTCTGTGTGTGTGTGTGTGTGTGTGTGTGTGTGTGTGTTCATGAGGAACATTGGTCTTTGATCGATTATCAGAGGAAGATGTTTTGCATTAGTGAGTAGCCAGTGAGCGCTCATCACTTTGTTTTAGAGCTCCATGCCAGCAGCTGGAGTGAGACAAACACGAGCTGTTACACGCATTTTCAGTTTTTTAAAGAGGAAGTGCCAAGCCTGTAAATCAGTTAGTTTCACCACAACAATATGTGCTTTGTAATTTGAAGTACTTGTTGTATTGCTGTCGATGTACTCGTCTGGGGTGAAACACACAAAAAGAGCTTTAAATGTTTTCCTCAAGTTAAGAGAACTTCAATGAGTTTTATGTTGTGTAAAGTTTGAGGAATAACATGAGATACTGGTCAGGAAGCCATAATGGGGCGTGGTGTGTGTGTGTGTGTGTGTGTGTGTGTGTGTGTGTGTGTGTGTGTGTGTGTGTG
>NC_048421.1:3733054-3735273 GCF_013103735.1 Etheostoma cragini | reverse complement strand
AGAGAAAGAGAGGGTGTGAGTAAAAAGGAGAGGATGGGAATGCCTGCTTGGCAAGGTGGTGGTGGTGGGGGGGGGGGATGAATGAAGATAGAAAGGAAATTGTGCTGCTGATAGACAAACCTTTTGCATCAAAAGATAAATACGTTTTTAAAGTAGACGTCTTTGGGAAGTATGCTTTGCTTTGAGATGTGAAGATTGATACCACTGTTACATCCGTCTGCTGAATATGAAGCTCCACCCAGCCGCTGGTTTGCTTAGCTTAGCGCAAAGCTGGAAAACTAGACAAAAAACTAAGGTGTTAAAATTAACCAATCAGCACCAATAGTAAGTATTACTTTGGTTGTTTTATGCCTGCCCCACACTCAAGGATAAGTGGGCAGATTTTGGGGCAGATTCGTCCCTCTCGTGGGGTTTTCCCCAGTTGGCTGGTCTGAACAGATGATCTGACCAAATGATTCTGTAGTTTGAGAAGTTTACTGACATAATGTCAATGTTTCCAGCTGGATCGGAGTCTTGCTGATTTGCAACGTGAAATCCCGTCGCGTGAAAGGAACACTCATCATGGATTCAGCAGAAATCTGCAATAGCCAATAAAAGCGAGCTACCCGTGAAGGAATCACCAACCGGATGTTGCGTAATGTGTGGGAAAATAAAATGGCTGCCAACAGGTCAAATACAACTACTGTATGTCTGCCGAGCCAGGTGGACAGTAGAAAAGGATCACTATGGCAATGGTTCAGCCAGCCATGACTTCCTCCAGTACGTTTTTCTGTGTCATGTTGTTGTTGTTTTGAAGTCCAGTTTGATCACACAAGTTTCTGTGAGATCCCAAGCTACTCTGTAATCATGGGAATTGTATAATCATGTTCAATGGTGAGCTTTAGAGGTGCAGGAAGGCAGATTTTGTGACCTTTCGACGGAGCCAAGCTAGCTGTTTGTGATCTTTGTGCTAAGCTGGCAGCTGGCTGCAGCTTTAAAGGGGCCGTACTTATATTCAGAAGTGAAAAAAAGGGGTCTGGGATTCCCTCCATACAGTTCTCCCAGTGTGTTTGTCACTCTCTGATGTAAGTTGAGTGCAAATGTGAGTCGTGCATGGTCAGATTGAAACAGTTCACGGCATAATGTGTCATACCGAAATGAGTGAACTCCATGAAATAATAAACTTTTCTCATTACAAACATTAACACAAGATGGAAATCCTTTCCAAAACGTTTTAGCTATCTATGAGTGTTTGATTGCTAACGTTAGCTCAAAACGCCATTCAACTTGGCCGCCTTTGTTGTGTTTGATTGCTAGCTTGCAGTGAACGAACTTTGTTAAGTCCATTTTTACTGGTTTGACAATACAGAAGTCTCTCGTTAGCATCTTGTAGGCTACTTGTTGCAAAGTGATGCATGCGCAACTCAAATCTGCACTCGACTCACATTGAAGGATTGCCAACGTTCCCCAACTCGTCAAATACCGTTGCTTTGTCACGGCCCCTCTGGTCACAAACCGACGCACAAGGCACTCCCATGCACGCGCCGCCAGACCGACCAGTAAAAAAAAAAGAACGGAGAATCTCAGATTACAACATATAATGTTCAGCTCAGGACGCCATGACTCCACAATATCTTTATATAGAAAGTATTTGTTTGCTGCTATAATAATGCTCCAAATATTGAGTACAGGCCCTTTTAATTTTAATGGGCAGATACAAGAGTAGCATTAACATTGTCATCTAACTCATCACAAGAAAGTGAATCAGTGTTCACCATTCATTTAAACTTCTTAGCTGTTAGTCTGAAGGAGAAAATCCCAAGATTGTGGCATAAAGCTTGACCTCACGTGACTCAGACTTTGAAACTATTACACATTCACACATGTACAAAGATACAGTGAAGCAAGAATGAAACTCCTGTACGTGACAAACAAAGTGCATTTCCCGCAGGACGTTATACATTTCTCGTCATCTTCTTCTTCTCTTTCTATCTACGTCTTTACGCCACTCAGATCCCATTTGAGGGTTGCATCTCTTGCTCTCATCTAACCATCATTGTTTTGAGATCCACATTTCCAGACCTTAGCTTTCAAATTCACTCAAGGCTAATTGCAGCTAATGTTTTTTGTATTGAACTGCAGCCTTGCAGACTAGTAGCAGTAAGACTCAGGGCAGCAGATGTTTAACTCTTTCTGTGTGTGTGTGTGTGTGTGTGTGTGTGTGTGTGTGTGTGTGTGTG
>NC_048421.1:3709633-3733044 GCF_013103735.1 Etheostoma cragini | reverse complement strand
GTGTGTGTGTGTGTGTGTGTGTGTGTGTGTGTTTGTGTGTGTGTGTGTGTGTGTATGTGAGTGGATAATAGATGTAGTATTCAGTGTCCACCCTCCAATGCCTGGCTTTACCCATTAGCAAAAGGCCTTTTATGGTTCCTCTCCCCTCCCCCTCAAACACACACCCACATACACACCAAAAATGCCCTTGTTTTTAGCCTTTGCTCTCCAGTGCCATGAAAAGGATATATCAAATTCTCTCTATAATAAGAGGGACAGATAAAGGAAGAAGGGGAGACACCATAACTGTAGATTACAAAGAGAGGAGAGAAGAGGAGGTGGTGGGAATGAATAATAGTTTAAAGATGGCCTTCTTAGTTTGAGAGTAAAGAGAAACTTGCGGCATCTTTGCTCATTAGAGGAACAGGAAGCCATGGTGGGACGGGTTTAGTAACCGGCTGGGAGTGGCAGTGCAGAACAGACTGTTTCTTCTGTGGTGCTGCTGCTGCTGGACGGCCGCCTGGTCACTATATTTGAAGAGAAAAACCTGAGCTAATGACGTCACACGCGGGTGTCACAACATTTTCAATTCAACAGTAAACAGTGAGACTACACAGACACATATAGTACATGCTCAAAGACAGAAGAATGCTTTATACAATTGTGTGTGTGTGTGTGTGTGTGTCATTAATATTAAGTAAGTAATAAGTCAGAAGAGTCATGTTTGTAGTTTGCAGTTTGAACCTGAACACACACACACACTCATGTACCCATAAAGCACTGAGCTCTAAATTACTCATACACATATTCACACAAAGATAGCAGTCGGTTATGATTAGCTGTTGTAATTTCAAGTTTACTGACCTTTGAACCACACACACACACACACACACACACACACACACACACACATAAACACATGTGCTACAGTGGTAATTGATTAACTTGTCACATGGCAACGTCGATACCTGACTTCAGCAGGCAAACAGCAAATAGTCAATGCGATCACCTGTCGCTTGCTGTCTGATGTAAATCAATGCTGCTGCAGGTGCCAAACACACAATGACTAAATAAGGGTAGTAATGGTTGTTCTGTATTTTCACCTCTAGGCACCTGATCTCTGGGATACTCATTTGTGAGTAGATTATTTCCCTGGAACAACAAGCCATTTGGGGAGTTATTTGCATCTTTTCCAAATGTTAGATGATGACATTGATACCGATCTCGTGTCTGTGTGGTAACTACAGTACAAAGCCATGGTCCACAGCTGGTTAGCTTAGCCTTGAATAAAGACTGGAAACAGGGGGAAATAGCTAGCCTGGCTCTGTCCAAATCTGACATCATGCACCTACCAGCATCTCAAAAGCTCACTAAACCTGTTTAGAACAAACAAACAAGACATAACATGCTCATTTGTGCCTATTAGACAGGTTTTGTGACCTACAGACGGAGCCAGGCTAGCTGTATTCCCCTCTGCACATCTTTGAGCCAAGCTAAGCTAATGGCAGCCGCTGGCTCCAGCAACAAAGTAACCACACAGACTAGAAAGTAGTGTCAATCTTTTCAACCAACTTTTGGCACAAATGTGACAAAGCATGTTTCCCAAAACGTATTCCTTTAACGCACTGGAGACAGAACTACTTCCTGGGGAAAAAAAACAAGACGATGAATGGTTTATATTTTATTTAACAGATAAACTTGTAGCCATGTTGTTGGAAACGTGTCCCACAAACAGTGCTTTACCAACAAGTGATGTTCGCAAATGCAAAGATGCCTACGCAAGTCACACAGACAAAGATGGAAAGTCTTAAGCCATATTCAGGAAGGTTTACCCCACTGGAGCATTAACGATAGCTACTGTGTTCAATCAACGTCAGTATACCGGCAGCAACTGACATGTGTGAGTTATAATATTCCAGGTTTAGCCCTTGGCCTCTTACATGCTGTACAGAAAAACATTAACGAGCATTAAAAGTTACACAGCTAAACAATTCACCTGGCTGAAAACCTTTGTATCCCGTAGCCCCATGTCGGCTTCCACTTTGGACACTTGGTCAAGCTGCTGAACGTCATTTTTGTAGAAACATACAGACAAGGTGTTTTTGCCAAAGCGTACTGTAGTGTTGCAACTAAATTAGTACAGCAGCTCCCTAAATCTCCATGACACTAAATGACCCACCAGAGCTTCCACTTGTTGCTCTCATTAAAGTGATAAGTGGTTTGTTTAGACAACCAGCACTCGTAGTAATAGTCATTTTAAACAACACCTTGAGAGCCTGTGTATAAACTTCTGTCTGGGTGTAAGAGCCTCAGAACATTAGTGGCTCTAATACATTAAAGACCTTGGCAGCAAGGTACAGATTCAGAGAGTCTGCATTTCACTGGTACCCCAGGTGTAAACACACACACACACACAGTTATGACACTTGAGAGGAGTCTTCCCATCACAGTATTCCAAGCACTTGGCTTTAGAAATTCCCACTGAAGAGTGTTGACAACCACACCATTTATAGCTGTACACACACATACATAAGTAAATGCATATTTAAAGTCCTGCATTCCTGGGACAGACAGCTAATTTAACACAGTGATACAGAAACAAACTTTATCTCTACTTTCCCTCTAAATTCAAGAGTTAATGAAGTAGAATACATCAGGTAATTGCGTGTTTTCCATCTGAATCAATGTAGGCTGGGCCGGAACAATGACTCACTCTCTCATGTGCAAACTTATCTACACACGGAGACACACAGTCAACTTGAAAATCCAGAGTCACTCCCTTTAGGCCCGACTAAATATCTCCCAGCCAATCCCTGTTTACCCTTTTGCAGTGTCAATTTAGAGAAACAATCATCTCAGCTTGTTACTGCTCAAAAACCCCGAACCCGGACAGGGATAAACTAGTTCAGGATTTTACCTTCAATGGTGAGACTTGAACCTTATGAATCAATAAAGGGGCCTAGTAGACCTTTGATCAACTTAAACGCGCTTCCTCTCGTCTTTAAACCCTCCAACAGCATCTCCGCAGAGAGTTTGGCACTTGAGTCCAAGCTCACATTGATGAATTGACAGGTCTAACTTTGATTGTTCGCTTTTATTAAACTGCAAAAAGCATGGCGTACTGACCATCACTACAGTAAGCCAATCAATAAAGTTATGACTAAACTAGAAGAATGATGTGAAAGCCTAAATTTCAACAAATAATGCACTTGCCCTTTAAACCGTGTTTGTAAAATAAATGGCCTTAAATGTTCAGATAATTTGTTCAGAATCTGCAGGGTTAGCGGGAAGTTACACACAATCGTCCTCTTTCCGCATATTGTGTTGTTTCACACTGCACTGAGTTGTGGCTGATTTAAGGAGGTCATATGAACCATGTGAAGGCAACAGTAATGTCCATTTAAAGCCAACTTAGCAGCATGAATGAGGACAATGAAGAGAAAATGAGAACAGAAAAAGTACAGGAGTTGATGCAACTGAGAGCGGGGAAGGGGAAGTGGTAAAGGAGGAAGAGAAGAAGTTGCTGCATGTTGCTTCATGTCTCGGTGGCCACAGTTACAGCTTTAAATGGCACTGAGAATACCCAGACAATCTACTAACGTATGCATTTGTGATTTAGGGGCATAAAATGAATTAAAAAAAGGGATTCCAGAGGTGATTTATCATGGAGAAGATAGTAAGGAAGAAGGAAAGAAGGAGGACAGAGGAGTGAGAGTGGGGGGGAGTGGGAAATTAAAAAAAGAAAATCAGAGATGTGAAAAAAAGAAAGTGCTTAAAAGTGGGGCAGTATAATTTATGATACAGTCTGATGGTGCATGGAGAGTTAATGTGGCAGTGAATCAGGAGTGGGAATTTCACTAGCCTGCATCCCCTTGGCTAGTCTTAAAATCTTAGTCTGAGATTGTGTCACATTGGCCTCATTAATTCATGATGTGAACAAGGCAGAGGGTTATAGACCCCGATATTTAATGCAGCTCCACCCTGACAGTAATGGAGTGGACCAGGAAGAGGAAATAGGAGTGGTGTGTGTCTCTCTGTTTTGTACTATAGAGCAGGTTAAAAAAAGTTCTGTTTGATTGATTAACTGGGGGGCAGAGATTGCAGATCTGATCAGGGGAAGATATAGAGGCGCAACACAGTGGTTCAATATGATATAGGTGTTTCCTGCATGACTGGAAAATAGCTGAAACAGCAACTAAAAACATCTAGGCTTCTTTTATTCGGTGTGTATTTATTTTGTAATTGTCAAAAGGTATTGTGTCTAAAGGGTGTTGTTTAACTCTTTTTTAAACGCCTACATCCAGTACACTGCAAGCAGCATAAAAATCTGAGAATGCTTCCTCTCCTGAAGCGACACGCCTTTGTCAAACTATTAAACTCTAGGCAGATCAGGAGAGGTAGCAAGCAGCACTGAAAGGATATTTAGAAGGAGCCCATAAAAATGTGATCGATGAATGAAAATGATCAGCCAGCGTTAGTATGGGGAAGGGGTTGCCTTCATGAGTGGTCATTCCCCAGCTTGTGTGTTTGACCTGGTGATGCAGTGGCTGTGACTCCCATTGAGCTTACAGCTGGTTCTCAAAGTGGACAGAAACATCAGCACCACCCACCCTCTGTATTGTCTGAAATGATAGAATAGTGTCATGTTAATCAGAGGAAAAGAGCTGGGAACGAGGGAAGCCGTTGGATAAAAAGTCTTGGGCCCGTGCAGCCTTTACAGGGACGAGTCCTTGGTGCTGAGCTCTTTTAAGTGTCATAACTATGTGCCAACAGATAAAAGCAGGTACAGGGGAGACATTTTTTCTCTTATGAACGTTTATACACCATGTAACCTGCATATAAAACAGTATATCAAGAGATAAGGCGTACTAGGCCTCACAACATCAATCCCTTCCCTTTTATTTTCTCCAATCCTTTGCTATTAACGCCTCCCTCTCTCTCTCTCTCTCCCTCAAATCGAGAGCGCCCAGTGCACCAGTGTGCACGCGACGTGCCCCAGTGCATGACGCTGGACCAATCAGAAGGCGCTATTCCAAAAGTTTACCTTTTATGGCTCGAGCCGGGCAACTGACGCTGTATAAAAAACAAGAGCCCACAGCTAACGGATTCACTCTGAGCGCCGACACACGCAGCTTGTGCGGGATATCATTTGCCTAAAACCGGTTCCCTTAAAGCGAAAAGCCCCCCACCCAAAGGTAAGAAGACAAACCTTACTTACAGGTTTCTAATTTTAGAATCATGTTTAAGTCAAGACTGGGTTGGTTAGTTTTGCTAACGCTTTTGATTGGGAAAGTTGACTTTTTTTAATGCTAAATATGCCGTGGACCACGAGGTTCTTTGTCCTATCATACATCAACTGTATTGGTAATTTAACGTAATCATTTTAAGAAGTAATCACAAGACACTAGTTTGTTCCGCTGGTGAGAAAGTACGCAGTTGTGAGGGCTAGAGACCGCTGAACTTGTGCTAATGCGACTCCGTTGTTTGCCGTTGTCGCCGGTAACTGCATTGTTAATGTTAACCTCACAGTCTACTTGGCTGCGTTTTTCGTCGTGTCGTTGAGTAAATTTGATGTATTACTGTGCTGGCGTACATGTCTTCCCCAGCAGGGTACTTTGAAAGAGGCTTGAGGTTGTCTAGATCCCGGCTGCTCCCTTTGTGCGCCCAATGCGGCGGGGTGTGACCTACTTTAGCATCTTAGCTTAGCCACATCCTGCTAACACCGCCCTTCAGACTTGGCAACAGCACATTTTAATCAATTCGTCTTCAACGGTTATGTCCACTTTTTGGGTGTGTTAACTTCCACTATCGCAGTGATTAACATTTAAGGCTAGGTTTTTAAACTATGTACTAAGAATAAAAGGCCTTCAAAAGCAGAAATGGATTGCTTAATTGCATAAAAGCTGTCTAACAATGACTTTGAATCGTGTCCACTTTCACATGACCAAACGGGAAACGTTAGACCGGGTGGTTGCGAAATGACAAATCCACCCTTAGAAAAGGTGTGGCTTTCAGGAAATTGAGCATCAGTCACGAGCTTGTGACCATTGATGACTCAACATATGGGTTAAATATGAAACTTAATTATTTTACTACAATTGCTTAAAGGGTGCCACATTTTGAAAAATGTTAACTTGATAGTAATGACGTATGCAGTTCAGCCATATGCAATGAATGAAACAGCTGAGTATGACGCAGTGATATTGAAGGGAGAATTGGTGGGTAATTAACGTATGATTGAGGGAGGGGACAGCGGGTAAAGTAATGGTAAGGAACGGGGGGGTGGGGAGGGGGTCGCGCGGCCTCCGGTCTGATGTCGAATGTTCTTTTTCTTGCTGTGTCGCTCTGGCCGCGCGCCATAGCGCTGGTAGCTGCAAAGCTGCTCAAAACTGAACCATGTCCTTATATGGTAATAACAGAATGCAGCGCCACTTCCTTTTGTCTGGCTTGGTTGGAATGTGAGGCACGAGCTCCCCCCAGCGGCTTAGCTTGTGAACTGCAGTCACTTGGTTAACAGGAAGTTAGGTTTTAGAGTGGCCGTAGCTGTTGGCGTTGGCTGTGTAACTTGCGTGTTTTAACGTAGTTTCTTTAATCAACAGTTCAGCCATGGAAGATGAAATCGCCGCACTGGTTGTTGACAACGGATCCGGTATGTGCAAAGCCGGTTTCGCCGGAGATGACGCCCCTCGTGCCGTCTTCCCCTCCATCGTCGGTCGCCCCAGACATCAGGTAAGGGATCAACGGAATAAAGCAAAATTCCTGATTTGAATAATATTGTGCTAAATATAAAATGCATTATATGTTTAAATGCACACATTCAATGGCCTATATTAGCATTATTTTTAAATTCTAAGCTATTTATTTCTTGGAAAATGGCTCCATTTAGCTTAAAGGCTATGACAGCTAGACAAGCCTTTACACACAGTATTATGAAATTAGTGAGGCCTTGTACCATTTTGACATTTTTCTTACTGTAAAGTACAGTCTAGATGTTTGCCTGGAGCTAGACTTTAAAGGCCCTACATGTATTAATGCGGCTTTATACATGTTAACATTTGTCTTATCTCTTGCTCAGGGAGTGATGGTGGGTATGGGCCAGAAGGACAGCTATGTTGGTGATGAAGCCCAGAGCAAGAGGGGTATCCTGACCCTCAAGTACCCCATTGAGCACGGTATTGTGACCAACTGGGATGACATGGAGAAGATCTGGCATCACACCTTCTACAACGAGCTGAGAGTTGCCCCTGAGGAGCACCCCGTCCTTCTCACAGAGGCCCCCCTGAACCCTAAAGCCAACAGGGAGAAGATGACCCAGGTACACACCCTTACTTCTACAAATGTAGATTAGCCTGAAAGTACAGTTGCCTCATTTCCTCCTCAGTTTCCCTCTCTATTCCATTCTCACTGGCTCCTTCCTCCCCCTCTCCTCCAGGACTTCTCTCCTATAAGATGATCTATCATCAACAGGTCTCTTGACTGTGTGCCTTATCTGCACTTATGTCTGTTTAGCAGTCAGTAGATCAGCACCTAATAGACATCTGAAATGCACAAGTGTGAAGGAATGTTAACTTTCTGCACTTTTTTTTTTCTCTACTAACTTTAATCTTAGCCTCACACTAATGCATGTATTGAGTGCAGTGGCCACAGAAGCTAAAGACTTAACTGTGATATGAAATATGTTAAAATGTATGTTTCTCGTCTTACAGATCATGTTCGAGACCTTCAACACCCCCGCCATGTACGTTGCCATCCAGGCTGTGCTGTCCCTGTATGCCTCTGGTCGTACCACTGGTATCGTCATGGACTCCGGTGATGGTGTGACCCACACAGTGCCCATCTATGAGGGCTATGCTCTGCCCCACGCCATCCTGCGTCTGGACTTGGCTGGCCGTGACCTCACAGACTACCTCATGAAGATCCTGACAGAGCGTGGTTACTCATTCACCACCACAGCTGAGAGGGAAATCGTGCGTGACATCAAGGAGAAGCTGTGCTATGTCGCCCTGGACTTCGAGCAGGAGATGGGCACTGCCGCCTCCTCTTCCTCCCTGGAGAAGAGCTACGAGCTGCCTGACGGACAGGTCATCACCATCGGCAATGAGAGGTTCCGTTGCCCAGAGGCCCTCTTCCAGCCTTCCTTCCTCGGTAGGTTCCCCACTTGAGCCTAATGTGCACTACATAACAAACAAAACCAAACTAAACCTTTTATGTTACCCTGCACTTCTATTTGCTTACAAGTGTTTTGTATCTGCTCTCAGGTATGGAGTCCTGCGGAATCCACGAGACCACCTACAACAGCATCATGAAGTGTGATGTCGACATCCGTAAGGACCTGTACGCCAACACTGTGCTGTCTGGAGGTACCACCATGTACCCCGGCATTGCCGACCGGATGCAGAAGGAGATCACAGCCCTGGCCCCATCCACCATGAAGATCAAGGTGAGCTGACACTACAGAGCCAGCAGGGTGACATCTTGTTGCTTGCATGGTGTCTGATCATGCAGGGAAATGCTTTGGTATCCTAACGTTTTTTGTCTGTCTCCCTGCAGATCATTGCCCCACCAGAGCGTAAATACTCTGTCTGGATCGGAGGCTCCATCCTGGCCTCTCTGTCCACCTTCCAGCAGATGTGGATCAGCAAGCAGGAGTATGATGAGTCCGGCCCCTCCATCGTCCACCGCAAATGCTTCTAAACAGACTGTTCCTCCTCCCCCTCCCCTACCAACGCCCAACAACTTCAGCTCTGTGCAAAACAACCACACACCACATTTCTCATACACTCAGGCGCAGAGCCTAGATGACCAACTCATTGGCATGGCTTCAGTTATTTTTGGCGCTTGACTCAGGATTTAAAAAAAACTGGAACGATGAAGGAGAACGTAATGTTTTGGCTAGGTTATTAAAAACAAAAGCACCCCAGCGTTCTGCAGTTTCATCTGGGGACCTAAAAATGTACATTTTGTTTTCTTTTGAGTCATTCCAAATGTTTGTTAACTGCATTGTTCAGACACATGATTCCAAATGTTAACTGCATTGTTCAGACACGTATTCGCCTCTGTGAAGGCTGCCCAGTGGTTGGCGCATACTTAACCTGGTTGTAGTATCGCTTGTATGTAAATTATGTCTGGGTTTTTTGTACTTTCAGCCTTAAAAAAATCTTGGTCCTGTTTAATTTTTTTGTTTTTGTTATGCAAAACCCAATCGTGACCTCTTTCCCCCGTTGGAGGTTTCATCCCCTGGGTGGTGGGGCAAGGGGTCTCAAAGTGATGGGGTAACAAGGGGTGCCAGACCGGTGGGGCCAACCTGTACACTGACTAAACAATCCCAATAAAGTGCACATGTGTTCCGACATGACGTCTGACTCTGTCTTCCATTTTGAGTTTATGTATTTGAATGCCACTTAAACTGAGTGATTCCAAAGCTGACTACAACTGAATGTAGATGACATGGTCTATGTAGCACAATGGGTATCATCAGATACATGCACCAAATATTTCTACTTAAGCTTAAATAGGTTCTGAACCAGCATTAATGCATTCTAACAGTTCAGTCTCTACATGTAGGCCTCCAAATTCAGATGCTAATGTGTCAAAGTACCTCGTTTGCTATAAATTTAAAACCAAACACAATCTAGTCCATTTTGCAGCTAGTGTGAGACTAAACTTTTCTTAGACCACCAATCACCAGCTTTATTAGATCTTGTGGAAGCATCCTTATTGGTGCAGCTTTTACTGTAGTTATATACTTTGAGGCAATTTGGCCCATGGAATTTGTTACCCAGCCCTACTTATATGTAAACTCTGGTATCTGAGCTCTAACTGGCCACTGGTCAACTTTACCTTGAGGAAAAACAATCTCACATGTTCACTAGAACAGCTACATTTCGTCAATGTCACCCAGTAGGGCTACAGAGAATTAATACAGCTTTTCTCCTTTACTTGGTGCATTTTATAAACATCTCATTAAGTCATTTCATTAAATGTGAACATGCATATATAAAATACAGACCGCAGTAACTTTAAAAGGATAGCGCTCATGCTGCTTGTGCACACATTCCATCACTGAGTCTTTAATTACATGTGTCCGTACCGCTGTATTCTCTGCTTCAGGGTTTATGCTGACCTTTTACAGCGGTGTCACCTGGTTTGGCTGACCGGATTTGAAATTGTGAATGAAAAGGTCAAAGGTCAGGGCATGCTCAAAGAACACCCCCCACATGATAAGTCACTTTTAGTCACACAGAAGTTTTTTTTCTCTCTGTCCTCAGGCATCTTGTCATTACATCATTTGCGATCGTGCTCTCCTCGCGGGATCATGAGTTTGGTTCTATAAGGGTGACTACCTGAGGATATTGGCAAATTAGAAAATGTGTTTGCTCACTAAAAGCCTAACTCTCGCCAAAGGCATCCTAGGGTCTTTTTGTAAATGTACCCGAGTCAGAAACTTTTCTCAAAGTGTCACCAGGGGCTGAACACATGATCTCCAGCAGTGAGAACCATGTTAGTGCACACAAACTCTTCTTGACTGGAAAGATGGCAGCAACCGTAAAAAAACTTCTTTTTAGTAAACTCTGTGTACACAAACAGTGTTCTCAATGCTCGAGTTCATGTGTAGCTACAGCCCATAGACTGTATATTAGTACTTATACAGTCGGCGGTAGAGCCCCTGGTGATACTTTCCCATTCCCATTCCCAGCACCCCCCATTCAAAAGTCCATTTGACCCCAAACAAAAATATGGCCAATCTTAAAAGTGACCGTCCTAAATAAATGCAAGTTTGACTCGGGTACATTCACAAAAAGACCCTGGGTTGCATTTTTGGGAGAGTTACGCTTTAAGGATCACAGAGACTTTGACAGCCGTGAATCTCCTCTTTACATTATTGTATGTGGCTTAGTCTCTTTAAAACCACATTAGAGAATATGTACAGAATTATCGAATTTTGTTCAGACTCTCTTGTGATGGCGACGTGATTGTGAATTTACAGCAGTTGTGCAGTTTAGACAGCAGATGGCAGCGAAGGTCCATTTTGATTGGTTACCAAAAAAAAAAAAGAAGGGATGCGTGACTGTGCTGTATTTTGCTGCATGATCCGAACACTTTAACTCATATTAAAATCGTATGCACTGAGCTAGCTCTGAACCCATGCATTTTTTCAGTTGGTTTATGTGATGTGTGTGAATTTCCATCTTTAACAATGAAGTTACATTTGATGTGATTTAATGGGTAGAATTGGACTGCTGTTATGCAGGGAATGGCAATGAATAATGGAAATGGGGGACTTACGAGAGACAGGATTGTGTGTTCAATATAGCATAAAAAAAAGGTTGATAAAAGATGGAGTGTACCGTAAAAGTAATTGAGCTTGTATATGTTTTTTACCAGCTTTTCTAGAACCCACTGCTGACACGGGCACATTTCCTGACCACATCTAAAAATGGATTTGCATGTTGCAGAGAGGAAAGGAGGATAAGATGGATAGTGGTTGGTGCGGTCCCACCCTCATGTTCTATGCATCGTATATCCTGTTTCTGTGTATGACACCACAGAGCCAGCACTACAGCCAAAGTCATGCTGCATCCATTAGTCAGGCTGTCCCAGTTCCACACGGTCTCCTAAGCTGCTGGACGCACCTTAGGATATATGAGTGGCTGTTTGAGGGAACATGGAGGCCTGTGCACGTGCACGTAGAAAATGTTTGCATTGATGTATGCATTAAGTCAGGGTGCACACAGACTGCCTGCTGCATGCTCATACACATTAGAGATCAAGTGGGTTTGGTATTGGAAATGTATTCCATCTCGCTGCAGCCCACCCGCACGGGATTCTGCTGAGACTGCATCCCTCTGATATCCTTTTAATGCCACGCCAGCAAAACTCACTGGCAGGGAAGAAGTGCTTTGCTTGTGTGTGTAGTATAGTGTATGTGTGTGCGTGCGTAAGTGCAACCATGCTCCATTTTCTGTGCTTGTTGAGGTCATTGTGTGTTGCCTTCACAGGTGTGTTAGCATTGCAGCTGTGTGTGAATAAGGCACTCCAGAGACGACACAGAGGGGGATCAATTTGTCAAAAAATGAGGCTTGCTGTGTTCCTCCATTCACTACAGCTGTGCAGCTTTCCAGCAGCCCCATTGGTCGGGCCACCGATCCACCAGGCATGCAGGTCTCATCCCCATCCAACAGATGGGGGCGCTGCGGTACATTAGCCTGTCTGGCACAAAAACTGGGTGAAAGGCAAAATAGAAGGCTACTACTGCTGACAGAAGGAGGCCAGCAGAGAATAATTGATAGTATTCAAATACAGTAGCCCCAGTTTTGTTGTGCCTCTGAGTCATTGGCATTTTACCGAGGGTGACGTGATCGCTGAAGGTGATGCGCCCCCCCCCCCCCCCTCTGCACTGTTGTGCTGAAGTTTGATTGACTGACAGTAGATGTAAAGTGTTTCTGTCAGTGAGCTGCTGACTGACAGCAGGATATAAAAATTGGTCAGTTGGCCCCTTTTTAATCTGTTGTTTTCTCTCTGTGTCTGGCATGTCTTAGTCAAGTCAAATACTGTATATTCTGTTCCTGCCTTCCCCAATCCTAAATAGGAATAAAGGATTTGACATTGCAGCGGACACAAGAGACGAGAGAGAAATACAGTGTTAGGGTTGAAAAGATGTGTTGAGGCCCTCACAGGCATTTTCTGTTTTTTTTCTTGAGGTTTCAGCGGCACTGACACATCACCAATGTGCATTTACTCAGCAGGATATTTGTCTGTTGTATCAAAGTTTCCTTACGGTTGTGCAAAGCCTGGGTGTTTTTTTCTCGAGAAAAAAACTCCGATTTCTCAGAGCTCTGACCGCACAACTGCAGGCACAGGAACAGGCACCAAAAATACACAACCCCTGTGCAATGCAGGCTTGCTCAAGCACCCTGCATGCACACTTGACAACCTACCCCCCCAAGCTTGGTTTGAAGCAGTGGCAGATGGGAATCACATTGCTTTGACTTCCATGCGTGTCCTTGTCTTGGTACCCTTGCCAGAAATAAAGGTGTTTATTTAGATTAGATTCAAATAGAATTCCAACTGCAGACTTTTGGCTATGTTGTAATGACTTGCTGGGCGGCACACAGCAATTTGCACAAACATGGTAGATGTTGTGAATTCTAAATACAGGTCTTGAACTTGGCTTTTTTCATTTTTATGTGTTCTATTTGTAGTGCTGCATGTGTGGACTGTGGGTGGCTCAGTCTTGCTAAATTGATGCTACACACATGACTGTGCAGCTCCCTATTTTTGCACACTACTTTAGCATCATCTAAAATACACATAATCGGACATCCAATTACAAAATCATGAAATTTATATTTGTGGCAACCTATGTGGGAGCCAGTAATGTGTTGTATAGTGTGTCAAATGAGTACTTCAACACATTGAGGTAGTTGTGTGTAGGGCTGTGTGCATGCGGCCGGCTGTTTGTCCTCCAGCAGAGAGCTCCTCACACGCACACGCACACGCACACGCACACGCACAGACACACACAAGGGCTTTGCAAACCCTTCAAGGCCATGTCTGATGATTGGCAGGTGCCCCATGAGAGCTGTGGGTGCATGTGTGCGGGATCTTCAAGTGGGGGTTGGTGTGTAGTCATGTCAGTCATCTCAGACTCTCTCATTATCATATTTATTACATACATCCCGTCGCCGTATGTTTGTTTCATTCCATCAGAAAACATGACACTGCAATTAGCCTTCTCCACATCATAGAGTGGATTTGTGTTGCTGCAGTGCAGCAGCAGTCGCTTCAATAACAATACAGTGCTTGTGTAGAGCACAAGAAAGACAAGGCATGATGAATGATTTAGCACTTTGGACATGCAGGCGCTCTGTGTGTGTGTGTGTGTGAGTGTGTGAAAGTGGATTAGAAGGGGTCGAATCAAAATATATGAACTGTTGTCTATTTATTTTCTGCCATTTACAGAATATTGTATGAAATATGTTTAATTTTTAGAATTGATCATAAATAAAGGCTTTATTAGTTATATTTGTTTACTGAAGTGCTGTTGTTGAAAGGGGGATGCTTATGCAGGGGGAAATCTTTCTGTGTTCATTTATTTATGTATTTCTTTTCCAGAGAGGACTGAACCCCCAGCTGAATGAATCAATGCTGTCTCCGTGCTGCGTCCCCTGGGGGTTAATGCAGCCACACGCCTAGAGGAAATCAGATAGTGTGGCGGCCAAATACAATCATTTACCCAAACCCCAACAATGATCTTTGGACGGGCACACGGCTGGAGGTGGATGTGAGAGATGGTGCTCAGACAAAGATAAGAGTCAAACAACAAAGGGAAGAAAGGTAATTAAAAAAATAAGCCTAAAACAATAATCAGGGATAACAAATGTTGTCTTTCTGTAATCTTTGTTCAGCAGAACAGCATGTTACTGTTACTGTAATGAAGAATCGGTTGTGGTGTTTCTCACTACTGAATCAGCACTGTTTCAGGCTATAAATCATGGTTGTCAGTACTGTTTCACTGCAGCCCCACATAAAGGACTATACTGAAGTTTTAATCTGGACCATCCTCAAAGAACCCAGTTGGTGTATGGGCTATAAAAAGACATAATCTACCAAATGGTCCCATCTGCTCCCACAGTAATGCATCACTGGGATAAGCCTAACCTAGAAGTAAAGATAAAGATATGTTATAATGAGGAAGCTGAGCCATTGTTCTACTGTAGGTGAGAGGGCAATAAAGAATTATGAACAGGTCTTTTTGTTATTGGATTTTTAGGCTAATTCTTGTATTTATCACAGCACAACGCCAGGCTGTTATAATTTAGGGCGACCACAATGTCATGAATGATATCAGCCTGTAGTTAATTAAGTTAAATAAATAGGCTATATCTTTAAATTTGAGTTATTGTTGAATTAAACTCGTGCATGTAAATGTGGACAGGAATATAGTGTGCTTCTTTTTTATCTAAAGGAATCATAATTAAGCTGTTGATAACATTTTATGAATAGGCTACCACCACGACGCTTCACAGCCCATAGGCTACAGCAGCCAAACCCACCTCAAAGTGGAGATAACCCCCCACGAACGCCGCGGCATTTGACAAGAAAAACAACAAGGAGATGATGAAACCTGTCTCCTGCTCGCGGGCTGAAAGGACAGCAACAATAGGGCCCTAATCTAAAGGCATTGTCTGCATTCCCAGTCGGAGCGATTTGGAGAACAAAGGCTGGCTTGGTCCCCTCGGACAGCCCGGGACGGGACCTCGCTCTGATCTCCGCCTGGTAATTCCCTCTCCGGGTCCCGTCAAGGGGGGGGCGGGGGGGGACAGGCGCTGCGAGCTGACGGGCCAGGCCTGCCGCTGAGCGGCCTCTTCCAGTGCTCAGCTCGGTGGTAAGATTGTTTTGCGACTGGGCTAAAAAAAAAAAAAAATTAAGAAAAATTAACACAGACCGAGATGTGACCATGCACCGAAGGCGTCGCGAGTTCACTGGAGCACCGGACAACTAGCTACCTACACAGCGGGCTTGTTTTTCCGCCGCTGCCGTTAGCACGCGCCCGTAGTTGTTGTTCCGTTGCGTCTCCCCGTACTCTTTCCCTCCGCTCCCTCGATGTGGTTCAGGGTCTGCTGTAGCGCTTCTTTCCCCTACCAAAAGGTTCGCCTTGAAACCGACCCACTGCGAGGAGGAGGGACTGGAGAAGTGGAGGGGGTGACATGGGCAGTTTGAAACCGCCTCCCATTTTTTAAAACAACATTTTTTGCAACTATGTAACGCGGTTTACCTCAAAGGAAAGGTATTGATGATGAAAACAAATCCGCGAGAGTAAGACCGTGCATGAGGAGGGATAGATAAAGGTCATATTTTTAGAGCCCGACCACACACTGGAGGTTGACCACCCCCTTTTTGAATTCTAGCAAAGCACTTAATGGGTACACCACTTTTTCTCCTCTTCTAATGCAAATCCCCCCGCTAACCCTCGACTATACACCGATCATACCCGAGGAGACATCAGGCGTTGCTTCAACTACAGCCTGTTATGGGCATTTGCATATCGAGAGCCGGACATTATTCCTGGGTGAGAAATGGTGTGGGGAATCACAAATAGCCTATAGCGGCCATGAAGGCGACATGATAAAGATCCAGAGTGCTTTTGACCTGTGAAATCTGCCTGCAGACCGACCAACACTAATCAATACATAAAATAGCATTTGATGGAGTAAAGATGTGGCATTGAGTACAATACCTCTTCATCCCACCGGTCGTAACAGCCGTTCTGGCTTTTAGTGCATTTTTTGCATTGTTATTGTATGGACTCCTTCATGGGAGTCTTGAACGTGCCACAACAAGTCAGTGTTTGTGCTCATCCATGTCATTGGTGTAACACGTTCACTTTTCTTTTTCACGTGACCATATAAGCCAAATGACTGGCTTTTTATGAGTTGTATTGGGTTTGCCAATGGGAAAACAACGGCAGAATTTTGATCGCCCAGATTAAATGAAATAGTTCAATTAAACTTAATTGAATAATCTTTGGAAATTGTGAGATTATTGCTGTGCTTGATGTTTGCATTCAGGCACATTTATTTTTCTTTTGGAGCAGGGTTAATGGAATTGTAATTTACTGACTAAGGTAATTATCTACTGCTTCTTAGTGAGAATAAATAAACTAGGGACCACACTTTATTAAAAAACGAGTGCAGTAGTTTTAAGGCCTCTATACTTTCCGCTTCCCAATCTTTGAGCGTCCATTATAATTAGCGTGGAAATGGGTGGAGGGGGGGGTGGGTCGCCTTAAAACTGGCCCCCACCACCACTGAAGGAAAAGTAACCCACTGCTTGTTTTGATCACTCAGTCTTGAAGGGAGAGGGGACCTTGAAACGGCTCAACCTCTTTGCTCCATAATTGGTTTTATAGTGCTGGCGAGAGGCCAGGATGTATTTTTTTTTTTTTACAGTGGGACTTTGATTGGCATCTTGTACAACCAATCAGACAGTAGCTGTGTGAAACTCACTGGGCTGGTCTGGGGTTGGGTGGTGGTGAGGGGGAAGGGCGGGGCTTGCAAAAACAATGCTGTGTTTCATTGCCGAGGAGTTTACGGACGCGTCAGGGGCTCTCTCTCCCCCCAGTTTACCTTCGGACGAGCCTGTTATGGACTACTCCAGTTCTCTCAGCAACCTGGACCGATTTTGAGAAACGTTTGCGTTTTTAGCTCCTTCCCCCCCAAAAAATTCCACATACAAGTAAGCGGTCGGCATGTTTTTTCTAGTTTGTTTTCGCTTTTCCAGCTAAAGTGTCTGAGTTCTCGGTGTTTTAAAACATATTTGGGCTGTAAATGCGAGTAAAAAAGGGCGCGGAGGTTTTTTTACATACGACATTTTGGATTTTTAGAAACTGTTGTCGGTGTGAAAATCCCACTTTATAGACGTTTCCGTAAAGAAAGTTTTGTGTCGGTAATGGAACCGTGAAAAGTTTGAAACGTGGCTGAAATGCCGTGCTCCTCCGTACGGTACACATACCGCATGGATAACAAGGACTAGGGCACAAACTAACTCCAGTGTGTCTTTTAGAGGGTTTAGAGGCACCATTTGTGTTGTTGGTGTGTGTTTCTCTCACGAAAAAAGGTTTATTGTGATTTCTGAACGAGCCATTCGATCCCGCCCGCCTGGATATCACGAGTCGTTGCTGTAGGCTAATGTTTGCTTGCAGCCTTTGAAGGTTACCTCGACTTTTGCCTTGTTTTTAACTTAAATTCACACAACTCACATAGTTTGACTAGTGTTTATTTCCGTACAGTAAAGCCTATTAAAAAAAAAAAAAAGATAGTTCCACAACAGAAACACCTTTGTGTCCCCCTTGCCTTCGGATAAAGTCGCAATTGGTGGTGGTTGTTTTCTTAAAGTAACTTTTATTATACGTTGTGTATTTTAATATCACGCATAGCCTACAGATGTCTGCGAAAATGGTGTTGTAGGCTATCATCTGTTTTGCAAAAGGTTTAAAATCGACGTTTTAACAGATTCAAGACGCATTGCTCAGGTCGATGCTGATTAAACTGAACATCCGTGGATTCATCATTTAAATCACAGTAGCCTAGTATATCTTGACACTGTAGTTTAAACTAGGGTCCAGAAGGTGAACCGTGACGATAAGGTGGATATAACGTGAGGTTTTAGTATTTTAAACAGCCGGACTGAAGTGTTTACGGGTTCGGGTTTTGATGTCTTTCGTTGTGCAGCACCCATGTCCAAATGCGAGGTAGCCCGGACTAAATTTAAAAAAAATACAAAACACCGCTAACCCCGCTGATTAATGATGCAGGCGTTTGCAACCCTGTTTTATTTTTAACCGTTTGAAATTTATATTTGATGCGCCTCCAGTATTTATGGTGTAGCCTATTGGTTTACAGGGCCACTCGGCCCATAGCTTACATTGCCCGTTTTACGGTTTAGGAAACAGCTGGGTAATCGGAAAAGGTTGAATATACGTTGTTAAAATTTGACCGTATGCGTTTCCGTCGCCGATCCGCAGAGTGTTTTCGCGGCCGGGGCAGAGCAGCTGACCGCCGCGCTCCTGGTTGTGTTTCCTGGGAAGCGGAGCTCCCGGAGCGGCTGCCTGCTCGCTGTGCAGTGGGGGCGGAGTGCTGCTAGTTCGCTCAAATAAATCATAATATTGTAGATATAAGTTAAACCTGCATTAAGACCTGCAGTTAAGATACACCAGGAGCAACTCATAAGGTCATAGCCTACTGTCGAGCCAGCTTAATCAACGTTTAGTTTTTGAAGTGGTTTTCCAAACTGCGTCATTGCACGTATGGACCGCCTGTTCGCTGGAAAGATGATACATCCTAAAACTATCAATTCTTAACAGTGTGTTCAGTGTGCCCCATAGATTATATATCAAGCGAATGTTTTCTTGTTGTATTTTATAGGTCAGCAGCATGGCTGAAAGGGAGCCCGAATCGCCTGGAAAACTAAAGACATTATTATAGCCAGAATTGGCTTTTTCGGAATAGGAGGCCTATCCGAACGGACTTTTTCTTTTCACAACTTTCCCCTCTGTGGATAATGGATGGCAGAGATTTTGGACCTCCCCGATCCGTCCACGTACCCCCTCCGTTGTTGGCGGGGCTCGCAATGGAGTCTCACCGACTCGGAGCAGCAGCAGCAGCCAGGAGGATCCCTCCCTCGCCCGGTCACTTGAGCGCGAGTCATCCGCCGCCTCTCCACTCCGGGAAATTCTTGCCATCGGCCATTAACCTACATCCACACCACAGTAAGTGCATGCTGTTAGACTGTTTGATTTCTGTAATGCGACTCCCCCAAAAGCACAACCCTCAAATGTTTAAAAAACCTATTAACTCGAAATAACGCTGCGCAAAAATGCGTACAGCTTGCGGCTGCCCGTGTCATCATGTGCGGTCATCACTTGAATATCGCTTCGGTGTTCTTTGGGAAATGTACCCATATGTTGTTTCATAAGGAGGTGTGTTTGCCATAAAGCTGTGACAAGTTTCAAATATGAAAGTATGGGATCGTGTGAAAGATTCTCAGCCTTTGCGATGTGCAGCCTATAAGCGTAAAATTACTTGGCAGCTTGCAACACATAGCGGTAGATGTTAAGGCACAGACAGGGTTCACTGTTGAGGATGGTGGTGTGTGTGTTATTGCAGGTCGGGGTGCAGTAGTCTTGGATTGCATGTGGATCATTGCTATAAAAGCAGATTGTGGGGGGGGGGGGGGGGGGGGGGGGGGGGGGATGATCCGATACCATTTTTTTGCTTCCCGATTCTGATACCTGAACTTGCGTATTGTCCGTTACCGAGTAGCCTACTGATCCGACACCAATGTGTCATATATTTTACTATATATACAGTTATACAGTTTCAACAACTGTATAATAATATCACTGTATGGAGGTGATATGATTTCTATCTCTGTTGTAGTCTGGCTCAGGTTAAACTCTTTGTAAAACATGAACAAACACAAACAATGAAAGAGAGAGATGTTATGAACCAAGCCGATGCTCCTTAAAAGCAAACCTCCATGTGTTTGTTTACTGTGTGTGTGTGTGTGTGTGTGTGTGTGTGTGTTTGTGTGTGTGTGTGTGTGACCTGCCTTTAGTCACTGGATCATCTGCAGTATGTTACTCCCTGCTTAGCTGGTGATTTTAATTTCACTGGCCGCAAAGAGATGTCTGCTCCTGCTATTGGTAGTAGAAGCTAGAGTTGGGCAATATATCGATATTGTGATATGAGACTAGATATCATCTTAGATTTTGGATATGGTAATGTCGTAATATGGCTTAAGTGTTGTCTTTTCCTGGTTATAAAAGGCTGCATTACAGTAAAGTAATGTAATTTTCTGAACTTACCAGACTGTTGTAACTGTTCTATCAATAACTTACTGATCCACATTACTGATGATTATTTTATTTTTTTAAATCTCATTGTGTAAATATGTGGGGAAAGTATTATCGATGTTGAGGTTTTTGGTCAAAAATATATTGTGATATTTTGTTATCGCCCAGCCCTAGTAGAAGCCTTGGAAAAAACATTGTGCAAAAAACATAACATTGCATGTTTGCACACAGTTTTGTGGTCAGTCAGAGGGAAAGTCCGAGCACTCTCATCTCAGGTTAGAACCATTTGTTGTATGTGTGGGGAAGCGATTGGGCTGCTGTGCCTTTTTAGAAAGTGGAAAGTCTGACAAATGCTCTCATCGAGTTACTTACATCTGCATGAAGTCTTGTAGCTTCAGACAGATACAATTACAAGTTTCTCTGGTTTCTTTTCAGAAGTAAACCCTGGAGCTCATAATATCCTCCTGTACTTATCATTGAGCGTGGGTTCAATGCAGTACTTGTCACATGGAGCGTGAGTAACTAGGGGTCTGGTAAAGTGCGACAGTGCTCCCAGGGCAGGGCTCTGATGAATCGTTAATTTGACACACCGACAGAGCCCACACACTCAACTCGCACAAGCACATGAAGCGCTGTCAGAGATGAAATCAACGCGCAGCAGGGAGTGTTAGGATGATTGACGGGTTTAACGGGGTAAAGAGATGTGCCAGAGCGCAGTTTATTGCAGCTAGTAGAATTGATTTTTGTGGCTGTGGAATAACATGGAAATATTTGCAGGTGAAATGATCAGGTGTGTTGATTTGCAGGAAACTGTGCGAATAACATTACTGGGTAAGATGTGTCTTTGGAGCAGAGGTGTGACCGTTAGGATGATGTTCCTCTTATTTCCCCTCCTGTGGCTCAGAAACAAGCTAAAAATTGCTCGCAGTGAGTGCGCAGACTTGCTTGTGTGGAATGACTTGATGTGTAGCCTAGGGGGTTGTGAAGTGGAATTGACCCAACCACTGTTCCAGCCCAGATTGGCAGTTTAAATGCTCCTTTTTAAAACAGGATACATTATATTCTGCCCACACACTGACCTTCCCTCTCTCTGACTCTCAGCACACTCGCAGCCTTCACCCACTAAAACACACCACTGTACGATGTAGGTCATTTAACTTTATGGCACTCCTTAATATCAAATCCCCACACATTACATTAACCAAACCTCAAATGAGATCTCAGTCCCATGCTTGTAATAACACAATACAGCCTTGTTACACGATAATTACCTGGTAATTGTAAATGTTTGTAATGTTCCTGTTTAATTGCAATAAGCAGCGTGAATGCAGCGCGCAAGGACCCGGCGTGCGATCAGAAGGATCCAAGGTCGGCCTGCTGCTGTTTTTGTTTACATGTGTTTCATGGAATTCAAGACATTTGTTTTGCATCATTGTTTTTGGCTGACCTGCCAGCACACCCCTATTTCCCAGGAGTCTCCCTTATTTTCTGTTTTAGTTCAGGTTTTACAGGATTTCCACCTGACACTCTCGCTCTCTTTGTGTGTGTGTGTGTGTGTGTGTGTGTGTGTGTGTGTGTGTGTGTGTGTGTGTGTGTGTGTGTGTGTGTGTGTTCGTGCGTTACTCTGTAAAGAAGAATATCCATTAGGAAAGAACCTATTTCTATTCATTCACACAGGTTTATACAGGATCTAAACAGGATAAGGTGTGAGGTGCTGTTTATAGATGTCAAATGGCTGTAAAGGGTCCTCTTGTCTAGAGGAGGTCTGCCGGAGCCTCCATCACCAGATTGAGACCATCTGTCCTCTTTCCTCCCTCTGGCATCCGAGAGCAGCAGATGTAAGACCTGCCGAAATGTGACTGCACTGTGGAGGGAGTTTGCTATTACTGTTGTCAAAAATATTTAATTGTGAAGGGCGTGTATAATATTAAAGATTATGCACGTGATTGTGCTTTTGCACTTTCCATTTGTGCAACATTGTTAATGCTAAGCTGTAGGAAACTTAAAAAGCATCAATCCCTGTGCACCAGTTGCTTTTTTTCCCTCTGGGTGTTGAGAGCGGTCAAAATTGTAGAAGCATGCAGAAAGTGGGTGTAGGTTGACTCTCTGTTGTGCTATAACAACTAGCCATTGTTGTACATGATTCATTTAACTGTATGGAATAACCGTATGTGTTCAAGAGAACAGTTTGGAACAAGTGCATGTTTAATGAGGCAAAAATAGTGGTTGGGGAGTGGTAAGGCATCTGAACCAGCAACTTCTCTGCTCTTTTGTCTATCACACACACAAACACACACACACACACACACACACACAGTCATTTTCAGTGCTCACTAGAGAGTAGCAGAAGAGTGAAGTGAGACGCTGAGGCAAATGTAGGTGTTGTAGCGAGTGCAAAGAAGGGAAGTCAATAGATGAAAACAGCTCAAGACGAATGGAGAAGGAGAACTAAGTGGGTCCAATCCCCAAGGTGGAAAGCTATGTTTTGTTTTCAAGGGATAAGCGCTGAGGTTGTTGTTGTTTGTGTGTGCGTGTGTGAGGGGAACGGTGTAGATGGGAGGATCGAGGTCTTGTGTATAGGAATGAGAGCATGTGATTGTGCTTAGTGCAGTTAGAGCTGTGGCTTCCCCCTGGGACTCTCTGCAAAGAGAAAAGAAGAGATTTATCCTGACCACAACACATTCGCACACGTTTAGATAAATCTGGTAGCCCTTCAAATGTTCTCTCTTTCAGTCAGTCTCCCTCTCACACACACACACACGCGCACGCACATGCACATGCGTACGCGTGAGTGTTAAACATAATTCATGCAGCTTGCAGGGCAGCATGTCTTGGCCAATACCAATTTGTCTTCCACGTCCCTTGGTTGGTGTGTCTGTTTACTTTAAAATTAATGTGGTGAGTGTGTGTTTATATGTATTCAAGACAAAGACCCCTACGTATGGGTATGGGTGTGTGAGAAGATGTGGCTCGGCCACGTCCCCTCTCAGATTAATTGAATCCTTCAGGAGAGAAAACGGCCCCTTAAGAGAAAGCACAAGGCCCTGCTGCCCTGCTACAATAAACCTGTCTGAGG
>NC_048421.1:3704649-3709533 GCF_013103735.1 Etheostoma cragini | reverse complement strand
GACTGCGTGTTGAGTCTGTTTGTGTCCCATTACATAAGGTTTATGAAATGGAACTGCAATTCATTCTGGAATGTATGTGTGTGTTTTATTGCGACACGTGTGTGTGTGTGACACTGCAGGATTGTGTGTGTCTGTCTGTGCATGCGCTGCCTTTGCGAGCGTGTTTCCATTTGTTGGTACAGAAGAGTGTGTCAAAAATAACACCTGTCGTCTTCACAGGAGATTGCAACAGCACGGCACAGCGACACTCAAACACACACGTGCTATGCTTCCATCCGACGCTCAAAGCAACTTTTGCATGAAAAAAAAAAAACTAACTATGTGTCTTTTCTGGCAGACTGCTCTTGTTTTGGCGGGATATTTATTGAAATTGCTCCATTTAGCTGCTTCAGTTTCAGGGTCCCTGTATCGTGCATGCTGGCTTACTGGGACGTTTGATTAGAACAAAGCTACCTACCGTTGATGTTATCCGTAAAACTAGGACATGTCAAAATGTCTTCTGGGGAAAGGCTTATTGTAATTTTAGCCAATCGTTTTTTGAAAAGATTATTAGGGTAGCAGCTGATTTAGCATTGTTATTTCTTACCAACTTTTAATTCCAGGAGGCGGGAAGATGTTGGTGATTTCTTAGCCGGACCATTATTGACAACTGTTTTGATAATCAATTAATCGGTTTGAGTATTTTTGTTATGAAGAAAAAGTAAAAATTCAGGTTCTTAAATGTGAATATTTCCTAGTTTCTTCACTCCTCTGTACGGCTGGGCGATATGGCAAAATATCAGATATCACTATATTCTATTCCTTGATGTGAATAGTGCAACGTTATTGTAGGTTGCCCACTGGTGTTTTCACAAAATATTTTCACAATTAAAATTTAGATGAATAATCAGCAATAATGTGAATATAATGCCTGAGTGGTTAAAGGGCAAATGATAGAATGTCTAAAATGACAACACTTTACTGTAATGCAATATCTACTTTCATATCACGGCGTTGATTATTACATCAATATCTTGCTCAGCCCCACTCCTCTGACAGTAAACGGATTATCTTTGAGTTGTGGACAAAACAAGACATTTGAGGACGTCGTCTTGGGCGTTTGGAAACACTGACCAACCCATTTCTGACATCCACTAATCGAAAAAACTACTTGTCAGATTAATCGACCATGGAAATGATTGTTAGTTGCAGACCTACTCTATTCCTATTTACACAATATGACACCGTATAACAGACCATCCTCGTGTTTCCAGCTTATTTGGAAGCACATTTGGAAGTATCTCATTAGGAAATGTTGATGGAAACGGCAGAATTCAAAAAAGTTCTTACCCTCTCTTGAGGTGGTTTTTGCCTTTTTCTCCAAAAAGAGTTAATAAGCAAGATGGAAACCGCTTCACTAAGGTCTTCTAATTGCATTGTGCATTTATTTTTTGTATAATTTGAAAAGTTCGCCTAAAATTCACTTGACAATTAAATGGAAACATGGCTTATGACACAGTCACGCGCTTTGCATCTACATATTTCTAGTAACTTTTACCCCATTTGCACCATAAATAATAAAAGGTATGTGCCTGTGCCCTAGGGAGTATAAACATAGCCTTACCATAGTCCAGTGTCCAGCTTTGATACTCAATCAAAAATATACGGAAAGTGTTACAAGTGAACATACAATAACAGCGCCATTTACCAAACTATGTGGTTAACTGTCTTTTACAAGAAGAGATGGTGAAATCTGCAAACGTCTTCAGTGGGATAGAAGAAGATGGAAACTAACTGTTTGGGATCATTTGGTTTGGCACATTTAATATTTTTTTTCCACGAAACTAATAAAACAGAATTGGTTCTGCACCACGTACGTCATTAAATCAGTGATTTGCAGCTTGTTATGGGACTTAAATTTTATTGCTAAGATATTTTCATTTGTGGATCCCAAAAGTGTAAAATATTCTCAACACTGGAGTTCATGTGTAGAGCCCCTGGTGAGACTTGGAGCAAAGTGTCATATTGTGTCGAGCCTTCTTAGTGTTTTAAAAACAGCTGTTTTGAGGAAATCATAGAACCGCCCCTAGCTCTCCCATTCAAAAGGCCATTTGACCAAAAAACAAGAATGCGGTAAATCTTAAAAGTGGCGCTTCCGTCATCAATATGCTTTTAAACGAAGGTTTGTTGAGTACATTCACAAAAAGACCCTAGGTTGAATTTCTGCGAGAATTACGCTTTAAAAAATACATATAAATCTGAGTTGGTTAGACCTTGACATATACAGTATTTGTCACACAAGTTTTTAATGAATTTCTTTGTCTACTGAGGTTTTTATTGTGTAGTCATTCTATGTGTAAGCCTTAAAGATGCTTGTGAAAGTCACCTTCTCTCTCAGTGATCCTCCATGTCAGAGGCTCAGTCATGATTAAAGGTGGAGAACATGGAACATGAGGGGGTCACATGTAATGTGATAAAGTCGATCAACAGCCTAAATGTGTTCTGCCTAATTATTCTATGTATGTCTTACTAGATCATGTGTGTATATATAAAAAAAAACTATTTTTTTCTCCTTTTGTTTTTTTCTGCACTCTTGCCTAAACCCTAATTTTTTGTCAGTTATCCCATCCTCTTCCAGTCACTCTGTTTTCTGATTTGTACATGTCTGGAGACAGTAACTTTTACATAAAAATCAACACGAAAAATAAAAGATTTGAACAATCGATTATTAACTTAGCAGAATCGAGCATTAAATCGTTCTAGAGAGAAAAGATTTTTTTCTCCCCACGGATAGCATTAATATTGGTTTATCCTGAGAGATCTTAAATCATTTGTAGCCGTTGGCCTTGTGTCGGGGCCCCACTTTCACTCGATTCCTTGGAACAGCGTTTTAATTTTGTATTAATAGTGTTCTTATCAACCAGGTATTAGTGGCTTCCCAGTACACTTTCTTTAGAGATTTGATGGAGTACTATCTGACATCTGTGTAACTGAAACAGAAGTTGGTAACATACATTTGTACCAGATTTGTTTTTGTTTTATGCAAATTGTTGAAAATGTATTATTTCTTTGTCAAAAAACAATAACACAAAGTATGTCCACATCAGATATCAGACGTTACCACATTGCAGCGTGGTTTGCCAAACTGAAGGGGGGCGTGTCGTAACGTGAACTTGTTCTGAGTGAGGTTGAGAAGCTTTGTGTTCATCCTGAGCTGACAAACCACACAAAATAGTTTCCTCTAAACAACTCAGAAGGCAGAAAAAACTGACTTGTACATTTTGAAATCATTAACAGACACTTTGTAAACCACATGCTCACAGCCTGGATGTACACACACACACACACACACACACACACACACACACACACACACACACACACACACAGTGCAGGATTTGCATATAAGTTTTGGCAACACATATCAGCGTGTGTGTGTGTGTGTGTGTGTGTGTGTGTGTGTGTGTAAAAACCTCTCTTTTGGGTTTACTGCTGTCAGGATTAATGGTTACCAGTGTCAGTGTGCCAGTTAGCAGAGGCAGACAGCATAGCAGAGTTTTACTGTTTTAATGTATTTCTTGAACGGAATAAAAAAAAACGAGATCAATAGAGATTTCTCCCCCCCCCCCCCCCCCCCCCCCCCCCCCCCCCCCCCCCCCGCTATCCCTGCTCTGAGTACCACTGATGGATATCAGATGGGTTTTGTGTGTGTGTGTGTGTGTACGTACCAGAGATAGTTCTCCTGTATTGTTAGGGCTTTTGTACACAATCCAGCATTGTCGTTTTTGGATTCTGTTGTGTTTCCATCTTAGACCGATTTGTGTGTGTGTGGCTAGCTAGCAGCTCTGTCAGAATTGATCTCCAGGAGGCCTTCTCCTCTCAGATGGGGAGAGAAGGAAGGAAAGGCCGGAGAGAAAGAGAGGGAGGTAATGAAAGAGTAATTCCAAAACATTTAAAGAAACATTTCCCTCTCAGCTACCATTTGGGTGTTGGAATTCGAAACGTCTGACATCCTACCGAGACTTTAATATCCTTGACAGGTGGTGCTTGTGAATGTGTTCATTCAGGGGGTGGGGGTGTGTTTTGTTCCTTAAACACACACCAGGTAACAATTAGGAAAGGGGTTATAGGTGAGAATCATTTGTTAGAACAACAGTGCTGGCACGCATCCTGACACGCACCAGAGGGGATGAGGGAAAGGTGGCGGGGAAAGTGGGTTTATTAGCATTTGAAATGGTTGATTATAACTTGCATTATCAAACTACATAGAAACGTCAAGAGTCGCTGGGGCTTGACTAGGCTTTATCTCACGTGACGCTAGTAACAAATAGCAAATCACTTTATACAGTCACACTGACAACAATGAGAATACTTAAAATGCAGGAAACATAATGTTCATTTTAATAGTCAGTTAAAGTCATGAGATATAGGATTCTGGCATCAGACGTCCATAAAAGGAAAAACCAAACACATCAGGGTTTAATATAAACATGTTGGTGCTGTCCTGTAAAAGCCAAAGCACTAAAAATCTACTAGAAGATTTCATGAGATAAGCTGAACATCAGCTTTGCGACAACAATTTCTCATTTTATTTAAATCTGAAGCTGTAAGTGGGAGTGACTGAATTTAACTTCTATTGTTTGTTTGTGCCACACTCCCACAAAGATATAATTTTAGGTTTTTTAATCATTTATTAAGCACATTTTTGATACTATTTATCATTTTTCAGCAATTGCCATCCAATATATAATTACCTCTATATTCATTATACATACATACATACTGGTGAAGTCCACCATTCTTGCACTGGCTTCAAATTGACAGGAAACTATATATACAGTGGGTACGGAAAGTATTCAGACCCCTTTAAATTTTTCACTCTTTGTTTCATTGCAGCCATTTTCC
>NC_048421.1:3693161-3704549 GCF_013103735.1 Etheostoma cragini | reverse complement strand
TGGAAAAAGGCTGCAATGAAACAAAGAGTGAAAAATTTAAAGGGGTCTGAATACTTTCCGTACCCACTGTATATGTAACCCATTGTTATTATTTTTTTCATTACTATGTCATCAATAACAGCCTCACTGTTTGCTCTCCTTCAGCTGTATCAGAGCTATAACCAAAGTTATTGCTGATGCAAAGCAAATCACACAAAAATGGCCAAAAGGGATTTTTGCATGATCTAATAAGACATACATTAAATAATTAGGCAGAACACACATAGGCTGTTGATCTACTTTATCACATTACATGTGACCCCCTCATGTTCCATGTTCTCCACCTTTAATCATGACTGAGCCTCTGACATGGAGGATCACTGAGAGAGAAGGTGACTTTCACAAGCATCTTTAAGGCTTACACATAGAATGACTACACAATAAAAACCTCAGTAGACAAAACACTTCATTAAAAACTTGTGTGTGACAAAAACTGGATGTCAAGATCTAATAAACTCAGATTTATATGTATATTTTTAGTAATTGTTTTAGATTCGATGTACCAAGAGATTCCCATACTTAGTAGTATTTCATTATTTCATCACCAGTGACCCCGGTTTTGAATATTCTCAATGCATAAAAAGCTTGAGCGTCATCTCTGTGAAGCGCAGATAACTGTTTGACTGGAAATTAAATGATTTTTGCCTTCAAAGGAAGAAGAAAAGAAAATTGTCATATGAAGAAACATATAGATAGATCATTGTAAGTAAAGCATTTCAAAAGCATTAAATGTGGAGATGCATGGTTTTCTTTGGACTGCGATGATGTGAAGTACAGATGAGCAGGACAAAGTAGTATAATCACTTCTGTGTGTGATTATGTCTCTGCTAGTATGAATAATAGATTGTATTATTAAACCAATGTGTGTGTGTGGGGGGGTGGCTCTTGTAGTGTCTCTGACTCAAAGGACATTTGCTGCAAAACCCCCCCCCCAACTGCTTGCACATGTCAGTCATCATACGTGATGCAGTGCAGTCACTTAAGCTACGCACACACTTATGCAATTATTTACAGAAATTAATAAATGTGTGTCTTCTAAAGCTGGGTGTGGAAGGATCCAACTCCACTGTAAAATGCAGAGGCACACTGCATAACTCCCGTGTGTGTGTGTGTGTGTGTGTGTGTGTCTGTGATTAATCGCAAAGCAGCATTTGCTATTGATTTTAAAATGTGTGTGTGTGTATGTGTGCACAGGTGCTGATGGACCGTGGTTTTAATGTACTGATTTAGATGCAGGGAAAACTCTAAGCACAGCATGTCTTGCACAGATTCCCACAGGACTAATACACACATACACACACACACACAGTCCCTTCCCCCTTGTCCATATGCAGACGGCACCCTTTCCCCTACACACATGGTTAGTTTTATCAGTGTAATGGCTTTGCAGTGCGTTCAGTAATGGGGGGAGGGACCTCGTCTAAACATGAACCCTTTTCCTGCTCTTAGGAGTTTGTTATTGGTAGAGGCTGAAATGTTTCAAAGGTTCAAAGTTTCCTGATGCTCACACATGCAGGGGGTGGAGTTTAAGAAAAACAATCGATAAAGGTATCATGCTGAGATATGAAGTGTTTTACGAGGACTTACAGTGTTGCAGTGATGGACTTGGTTTTAATGGTGAAGTGAGTGACTGAGTGTATGTATACACACAACATTGACTATGTCTACATGCACATAATATTCAGCTGTTTGCCTTTATTCCGAAAAAGACGATATTCTGACTAAGCTGTTTACACGGCTAATAAAAGTGAGTATTCCACCACCAATTCTTCTGCTGGTTATAAATCGCTAAATGGTTTAGGGCCAAACTATCTGTCCGATCTGCTAGTGAATTATGAGCTGCAGAGGCCTCTAGGGTCGTCAGGGACAGGTCTGCTTGCCAACCCCAGAACCAGAACAAAAAAGGGAGAAGCGGCGTTCAGTTTCTATACTCCGTACATCTGGAACAAACTCCCTTAAACTGTAGACCCGCACCATCGCGCTGCTCTTTTAAATCGAGGCTGAAGACCTTCCTTTTCCATATTGCCCTTGTTTATTATTTGCACTGTACTGTGCATTTTATTCATTTATTCTGGTATTTTGATTAAATATTTGAAATTTTTAATGAATTTTAACTTTAATATTCTGTTCTCAATTTTGTATTAATATGTAAAAGAAATTATATAATTTTGAATAATGTGTTTTATTTGAAGCACTTTTGAATACACACACAGTAGTAGAAGAAGACCAGCTTCACACACACACACACACACACACACCAAAGCATACACCGATCACACTCAGCTTGAGCGTCATCTCTGTGAAGCGCAGATAACTGTTTGACTGGAAATTAAATGATTTTTGCCTTCAAAGGAAGAAGAAAAGAAAATTGTCATATGAAGAAACATATAGATAATTGTAAGTAAACATAATAAAATGTAAGTACTCAAGAATATTCACCATACAAAAAGTTATTATAAAAACTTTTGTTGTGTTACCTGTACAGCTGGGCAATATATGGATATTATATCAATATTGTAAAACAAGACTAGACATTGTCTTGGATTTCATCATATCATAATTTGGCATAAATGCGGACTTTTCCTGGTTTTAAAGGCAGCATTACAGTAAAGGGATGTCATATTCTGAACTTACCAGAGTGACACTTAGTCATTATAACCACATTACTGATGATTATTTATCAAACATCTCATTGTGTAAATATTTGTGAAAGCACCAACAGTCAACACTACAACATCGTTGCGGCATCGACATCAAGGTATTTGGTAGGAAATATAGGGATATTTGATTGATTCTCCAAATTTCCCAGTCCTATGGTAATGTATTTTAAATCCTAATGACAAGTTCATGCCAAAGAACCTGATCGTGATGGAAGGATGTTTTGTTGAATAGCTAGACTCTAAAATGAAACGAATATTGAAAAGTTGAAATTGTCAATGTTAAAATTGAATGCCAAGTTGCAGTCTGTGGAAGTATTGGGTTTCAATGTTTTTTTGCTAGGCAAATATTTTAATATTTTCGGCAGAGTAGGTATCTGGATCCCAAATAAACCTCTAAGATACTTGCTGCTGTAAAACAGTAAAGACATTTTTTACCTGTAGGGTGGACTAAGAGAATGCTATGTGACTGCTAAGTATTTAATTGATCAGTCAGTTGACATATTATCCTACACAATGTCATGTGTAAGTTTAAGAGGATTTGCTGCTTCTCTCTGTCATACATCATCTTAAACTGGATATCTTTGGGTTCGAGACTTTTGGTCGGCCAACACAACAAAATGAAGGTCTCTGGGAAGTTAAGATTGGCGTTCTTTTACTATTGGTTTGACATGTCCGATATTCAATGGAGATGAAACACACAAGATGACAATTAAAAACAACTGGTTGAATACATCTTAATAATTTGTCAGTTATATTAGGAGGTAACAAAATTGTGTGAAGGGGGCTCTAAAGTAAAATCTCTGCCCAGCAACCTTCTGACGACGTGTATCTGTGAATTAGGGCTGACGTTTCCGGGCCGTTGGTCAAGATGATCTTGACTCTGAGACCCACTTAGCGCCTGGTCCCGCTGCTGGTGTCAGCAGCATTGTGTGAACATCTGGCGCTCCATTGCAAAGCAATAAAAACGTACAGTGGTGTCAAGAAAAGACGCTTTGATGGACACACAATGCTACTAGGTAGAGAGTGCTGTGGCCGTTTTAGTTCAAATAAAAATGTGTGCTAGAAATTAAAACATTAAGATATTTCTGATCAAGTTTAAAAGCAGCAGCCTACACACTTGCAGAATTACATCTGTACTTCTCAGGACAATCAGTGCTAAATGTTGCTACCTGAGAGAGCTTCTCTGTCCTCACACAGAGGGCGGGGCTCAGAGCCGACCTATTTTATAATTTTTTGCTGTCTATGCCTCCGACACACACAAACACACACCCACGCAGAGGTGTTGTGCAGACAGAGAGTGCGCCACCTCTGCAGGTGAGACATGGCAATGACGGTAAAGCGCACACAAATGTGGTTACACTTCTCAAAACTTTAAACAGACAATGAGCATCGCCGTGCATTTAATGTAGGCCTAACCTTCCGGGGTAGACACGAGTCTCTGTTGCCCTGGTGACTGACTGACAGGCATAAGACAGAAGTGTCCGTATGCCGTGTAACCGACCAAACGACCGACTGGCAGGAGGTTGTAGGGAAAGACAAGGCAACGTTATTTCTTTCGCACTTTCTAGCAATAAAACATTAAAAAGAAATTATAAACGCTCACAGAAATAAAACTGGCTAAAAAATATGGCGTAAAAAGTGTAAGAAATGCGTAAGTGTTGATTTAATAGGTTGTAGGGACAGGTTTGGGTGAAGAGAGGGAGACCACAGTTATTAGGTCTGAAGAGGTTAGTAATACAGAGAGAAGCCTTTTGACTTTGTGGCAAAACCTTTCAGTGCAAGTTTTTCATTTTGCGACTATTTTTACAATCAAATTTCAACAGTTTCTTTAAAACTGTGATAACTGTGTTTTCGTCTCCATGAGCCCAATCTCGTGTCTCATCTTGGAAGTGAACTTGGAGTGTCTTGTCACACCTCCAGTGTATGCAGATGTTTTTTCCCCATCGACCGTTCACTTGGTTGAGGAGCAGGTAGAGTTTCAGTCGACCGACGTTGTCTTTGGTTGAATACAGCCCTGCTGTGAATGTGTCAGTCCGATTCAGCCCGCGTTCTCCCTTTTATACCCCGTCCTCCCTCCTGCTGTGACGATTGGGGCTTTTACTCGGTGGTTGGATTAACTGTCCCTTTCCTCAGAGGGCAGTCTGTCTGTGGTCTGTCCTGTGGAAGCAGAGTGCATGGTGGCTCAGTAGTAATATGATTACAACAGATTGCTTCCGCGTGGAACCGTCAGCATGCATCGATTGTGCACGCGCAGGCCCAAAAACAAGTGACGGCGTGTACAGTATAAATCGATTGCATTTATTAGTTTGGTTGTCGTGGTTGCAAGGGTGACTGACAGTCTCGGTTCTTTTTCCTAGGTGATGCCTACGCAGCAGGCTCGAGTCCCTTCCTGTCAGGTTATCATGGCCACTCCCCCTTGACCTCTGACCCTGCGTACCGATCGGCCAATCCCAGCAGTCTGCAGATGGCTCAGCTGTGGGCATCACACGCTCATGAAGGTAAATCACCGTTCTCTTCAGACTTCAGATTCTTAAAGACGCCTCATATTTTCATGACATTTCTCACAGTCTGCTCCCATCCAAAGCCCAGGAGGCGCTTCATTCTGTTTCTCATTGCTTACACCACTGGGATTCTGTTCCATTTCTGTCTCTCTGCTGCTAGCTGGCTCTGTCCTATATGTGTCTAGTTTCCTCCGTCCTCCACCTGTCTCTTACTTTTCGTAACTGTAATCTATCTTCCTCTGTCTTGCTCTTTTTTTGGAGCTTTGTGTCCAATATGAACTTTGTCTCTGTCTCTCCTGCCCCACTTTTCCGCATCTCTCTCCTGACCTAGCTTATGAACATAGTTTTAGGCGGTTACGTTTTTTTGTCCTCTCCATGGACCTGTCTGTGCTCTTCTTAAGGCCTGTTCAGTAAGTGATTGAATCTCTGTTCCCTCCTCATTCCCGCCTGTCCTTATCAAATCTCGTTGGAGTAGAAGGTCACATAGGAAGGAATGTATCCTGCAGTGCATTTTGGCAAGGTAAAGGGAGAAGGACAAATGGATTCTATTTAGGGTTCATTGTAAAACTGATTTTATCGCCTGTGTGACACAGATCTCGTCCAGTGCTTCCCAAACACAGCAAATCAGAGTATGTGTGATTAGTTTTTTAAGATGTAGTTTCAATCTTACTTACTCCGATTCATGAGGGCGGCACTAAAGTCATAGGCAAAAGTCTCGAGCAGTAACTTCTCGACTCTTAGCTAGTTCCCTGGCAACTGCTCAGAGCCAAGAATAGTCCGCTGGCACATACGACACACCTTGAAATGGCAATTGTGTGTTTTTACACTCCAGTTTATGTGCAGATTAAACAATCAAGATTTAATGTGTGAAGAAGTGAGCTTTTGAGGTGCTGGTAGGGGCACATTGTTAACTTCAGACAGAGCCAGGCTAGCTGTTTACCTCTGTGTTCAGTCTTTATGCTAAGAGGAGCTAATAGATATATCTATAAGTCCAACTAATTTACGCTGGATTACATGCATACCATGTTTCCTGTGATTTTTTTAAACTGAATCCAGAGCGGGAATGGCAGACTCTGACACAAATGACAATGAAAACTACTATGCTGAGAGGTAATGACAGAATATAAATGCATCGAATGGCTGTGGCAGAAAAAAATGTCAACCGTAAATATATCAAAAACAGGGTTGGATTGTAAAACAATCCAAAGGATTATACTTTTTTGAAATTGCACTTCTAAATACACACATCGATCACTGGGCCATCTGCTCTGCTCACAACCTGTTAGACATCACATTCAGCCCAAGGAGGAGGGATGGACTTTTTGATGTTCGACTTAAAGCTAAGCCTGAATTGAGGCTGAAGTATCTGAAGAGGCTAAAAGCTTCTGCTGGCTAGAGAAGCCTTGGTATCGACTTGCTCTGGTATAAATATAATCTTTCTTGGCCTAAGAGAGATTCTTATTACCTGGTGGATGGCTTTAATAGCAGCTAAAGTTACTAAAAGCTGGAGACATTTCCGTTAGCAGCGGCTAAGAGGCGGACTTTGGATATGCAGCCCGGGATGCACCGTAGCTGCACAGGAACCCTGTATCAAAGCTGTTAGAGATCAGGGTTAGCTGTGGTTAAAGGAAGCCTTGCCAGAAACATATTCTGCAGGCCTTTGGTCCCGTCGCATCACTCCTCTTATATTTCTGTCTCCCTGTGCCTTGCTCTGACCGCTGACACCCTCGCCACCCGCCTCCTCCTGCTTCTCTATTTCTGCCTCCCAGAACGGAGAGGAGACGGATTTATACTACAGCTCTGCTGCCTGGCGCTTCGTGCTGCAACGACAGCGGCCTCTTTGATATTGCTTGAAGTGGCCAGAATGTGGGAACAGGGAATGTCTCACCCTCTCTGGGTGGCTGTGGTGACACCAGCCAGTGTGAGGGTCGCAGCCGTCTCGGTCCCAACGCAGAAATCTATAACATTACACCATGCAAGACTTTGTCTATATTAAGATCTGGTCTCTGAGACCAGCAGCTGTCGGGCAGACTCTTACATCTACCTCAAGCTGAACTCATGGACCAAACCAAATAATGGGTTATGGAGGTGACGTAGGGTGTATAAATAAAGTTTAACAGGATTAGAATGTGCTCAAATCTGTTGACTAGTCTGAAAATGACATAAGTTGAATTAACACCTTTCTAAAATAGTTTCATTTGAACCTTTTTATGAAGGCAGGATTTGTTGCGGGATCATCCACAGTTTATAGTCCTGGTAAAGTCACCCATTATTTTCCGGTGGCTGTAAAATGGGCTGCAATGAAAGTGGGGGTGTACGGTTCCAAAAATGTCCCAATTCCATTCAGACTTTTATGCTCACGATACGATTCAATATCAATTTTTGAAAACAATTTACAGTATGTAAATGTAGTGTCTGTGTGTGCACGGTGTCTGTAAGCCATTGAATGCCCCCTTGGGATCAATAAAGTATCTAGTATATATTTTTTTAAAATATTAATTGATTTTTGGAATTCTATGAACCGATTTTGAATCGGTAGAGCTTGAATTGCGATTTGAATACAAATCAAATTTTGTTGAAGTCATCGGGTGTTCAGCCTAAAAATATATTTATTTCACAGTGGTATAAAATAAGTAAAAGAAAAAACCTGATTTGAGAAGCTAAAATCAGAAAATTCATTTCTGCTTGAAAAATTACCAAAATAAATGATAGATTTTCAAAATAGTTGCCAGTTAATTTGCTGCAGGTCAACTCAGCCGCTGTAATGTAATAATGTAACATGTAATGTTCAATTTTTGATGTTCCATAACAGCAGCGGATGCTTTTAAGTCCTTATGCATCACATCTCCAAGGGTTGCCCATTAACTCGTAATAAGTTCAAGGAAGCCATAATATAAAGTTATTGTCAAGTCTCTGTTTTTATGTAAACTACACTGTATAATGACATGTTGTTTGTGTCTTCAGGCTACCCTCCTCTGCCAAGCAGTCTGTACTCCAGCCCCTACCTGTCCCTGGGGCACCTGGATTCTCCCTCGCTCTCCCAGCACCCTCTGTACGACTCACACAAAGGTCAGTTGCTGTCCCTAACAACGTTCAAGGGGGAAGAGTAGCTGAATTAGATCTACATTCTCTCTCTCTCTCTCTCTCTCTCTCTCTCTCTCTCTCTCTCTCTCTCTCTCTCTCTCTCTCTCTCTCTCTCTCTCTCTCTCTCTCTCTCTCTCTCTCTCTCTCTCTCTCTCTCTCTCTCTCTCTCTCTCTGTGTGTCTGTGATACATGAATGGAATAAGGTTGCATTCAGTAAGGAGACTTGTAGTTTGTTGTGGAACGGAGCCTTAAATGGGTCACTCAACTCCTTTGATTATTTTATTTTCAAGTTAAAATGTATAGTACATCTCCTTTTCCACTATATGACTTCTGCAGATCTACTGTAGGTTTGTGTTACATTTTCTTGGCAAGTCGACAGTTAAATATTCATCATGCGTCTGTGCTGCTCTGAATCTTCAACTGTTCGTGTTGATGTAGTGGGTGAGTTTTTGTGTTTTTAGACTCATGTTTCTCATGTTTTGTTCACTTTAGAGGGCTTTTACCTGCCAGCCTCCTTGAGCCAGTTGCCTCTCCACCCTCCATCGGCTCCTCCGACCGTCCCGTCCAGCTCCACACCCCCCCAGAGGACGTCCAGAGATGGGGGAAGGGACCGACCTTACCGGGGGGAGAGGGAGAGAGAGCGGTCAAGAGAGGAGCAGAGGCCACACAGTGTGGTGGACCTGACACAGGATGGGAGGAGCGAGGAGGACCGCAGGGCAAGGAGCGGCGACCGGGAACGAGAGAAAGAAAGGGACCGGGACACGGAGAGAGACAGAGATAGTTGGCCTTTCCATCCTCGCCACCACCAGCAGAAGTCACACTCCCAGCCTTCCACAGTGGAGCCCAGATCCAGGCCGTCACCTCCACAGCACTCCTTCCCTTCAGGTGGGGGTGGGAGATTTCATGGACCAGAAATGGACAGAGGGGGTCAAGATGAAGAAGGGGGCTCGCGACCCCACCCTAACAGTAACTTTAACGCTAACTCCAATAACTCAAACTCCCACTCGGACAGACAGAGGAGGAATGACTCTGTAGCCACGTCAGCTGGGACCCTCCACATCTCCTACGCCCTTCCTCCTGCGTTTCAGCAGCAACCCTCCACACCCAGAGAGCCTACAAGAGAACAGCGAGTCAGCGCACCGACATATGTGCCTTCTGTGGAGGTTTACGATGAGCGGGTCGGGCCCATCCAGATCGCCTCCCAGGCCCGAGACAACAAACACAGTGACAAACACAGAGAAAAGGAACGAGACAGAGAACGAGAGCGCGACAGAGAGCGTGATCGGGAGAGAAACCTCGAGAGGGAGAGCTACAGGTTTCCTGAGAGGAGCCTGATGGAGCATCCTCGACTCTCCCAGTCTGGCGATTCAGGCAATCAGAGAGAGGAGGGTTCTGTCATTTGTTCAAATGGTTCCATTGGTAAACGAGGTCAGGACGTGTCTTACTCCTCCAGTCAATCAAGGTTCAGCCCGGAAACCAGGGACATTAAACACTCAATCCAATTGGGTATAGAGCGGGCAGGGGCGGAGCCTAAGTGGAATACCATTAGCCCTTTAGCCAACTATGCCACGAGTCACATGGCTGCTCTTGCAGCCCAACACGGACACACACTCTCTTCCCCCCACAGCCAGCCGACACATGCACAAATGCCCCATTCCCCTCACGCAACTCATCGGCCCAGCAACACCCCACACTCCGCCCACAGCCATTCCCCCCAGAATCACCCCTCCCAACACGGACATGGGCGTGCGGTTGAGGAGGGGAGTCAGAGACGCTACCTGGACCCATCTGCGCTCTACCGACCTGGGGGGTCATTGGCTGGAGAGCGGGGTGGGGGATCAGGGTCAGATCCCACAGAGGTTTCAGCCATGCAGAGTCTGATTAAATACAGTGGGGACTTTGCTGCTGAAGGTCCAGGGTCCTCCAGGCACGCTGGGGATGGCAGAGGGCCCTTTGGTGGTCTGGCTCACGTTGGTATGGAAGCCGAGAGGGAGAGGGAGAAAGAAAGAGGGAGGGAAAAAGATAAAGAAAGAGAGAGGGAGAGAGATAGGGAGAGGGTATCGGTTGGATCAGGTGGTTCTGGGGCGGTGAGAATGCCTCCCCATCTGAAGAGAGAGCAGGAGCGGCCGGACAGCGCCCGCTCGTTTGGCCGGGAGACGGAGGGGGAGGTGCGACACCCTCCAGTTGGCATCGCTGTGGCTGTGGCCCGGCAAAGAGACAGTGGAAGCACCAGTAAACAGACCAGTGGACCCTCAGACACACAGAGAACCCTGCTGCAAACAGCTATTAAAGGTAATGATGCCTTTAATGTAAAACACCAAAAGAAACTGCTAAACTACTGCTCAACACAGTTTTAACACCTATAATATACTATTGCTGGGGGGGGCTAACCCTCCAGTAAAATCTTGTTTTCTTGCATGTGAGTGATGGACGTACAAGAGGAACTGAAAAATGACTATTTTCTTTTATCCTTCCATTTTCATTGGACATAAGTTTGAAGTGCTTGCAGGAGTCATGTGGTGACATTCACTCAGTCACACAAGTCATTTTATATTTAATGGTTTCTGGCAAGTTAAATCAAGTATACTTAATTCATTATAAACCCTCCCCCACCCCCCTTCAACTCTGTCTGCAATGGCTCTTCTCAGAATGGCACTTCAGGGACCATGGATCCCCTTAGTTAAATGAACCAAGAGCAAATGAGTCCTCATTTCGGTTAGCATGAATAATGGAGGATTCACTTTCTTTTGGATCAAAGTTGTTTCCTCAGCCCTTGTTTGACTTTGAGGTGCTTGTGCACGTAACATGATTAGAATGTTAGAAACAACTTCCCCCACCCGAAGAAAATTACTAATTATGTCCTGGGTTGTATTTTAGTTTTAGGCCCTGTTTTGGCGAGTTTGTAGGCTCTCTGTGCTGCATAGCAATTCCTGCATACAGCGCTCTATTCTTGTATGCCAAGGTCATTCAGCTACTGTGCTCCATCTCTCTGTCTGTCTCCTTGTTTCTGTTTCTCTCTCTCCTTTCTCTCTCAGCTCCATACTCTTTCTGTCCACCCACAGCTCAGTCTCTCTCTCTCTCTCTCTCTCTCTCTCTCTCTCTCT